>NW_020438963.1:19422-45618 GCF_000699045.2 Agrilus planipennis
ATGAGGGAAAAATTGTTGCTGTTGTCACACCCCCGCCGGGAATCGAACCCGGGACCTTTGGCTTTACGCACCAATGTTCTGACCACTAAACTACGAGAGGTGACAACAACAACCACGACCAACCGACCTACAAGGTTAACGATCCGTCGAACTAATGTAACTATATACTGAATATACTATGATTAAACATACATATAATTTAGATATCTTTTAGAAGTGAGTTAGTTTAATATGAAATATTATTCTGAAAATTCATTTTTGAATTTTTACCCACTACACGCTACCTCAAATTAATGAAGAATTAGCGTGTAGTGGGTAAAAAAATTCAAAAATGAATATTCAGAATAATATTTCATATTAAACTAACTCACTTCTAAAAGATGTCTAAATTGTATGTATGTAAATTTTAATTTAAGGTTCAAATATCCATGCAGGGGTTTGGAAAGTTACGATAAGTGTTCATCTCCGTATAGCTTTAAGAATTACCTGTCGTTGACAGACAATTTTACGGTCTTTTCGGAAAAAGTCAGAAACGCAAAGATTTCAGCTAACATTGACCCACCGGAAGGTGGTTTTGACGCAATCATGCAGGCGATGGTTTGCGAGAAAGAAATCGGTTGGAGAAAGAAAGCACGTCATTTATTGGTAATGACCACGGATGCTCCTTTTCATATAGCAGGAGACGGAAAACTTGCGGGAATATTTGAGCCGAACGACGCAACTTGTCATATGAAAAATGGCGAATATACTCATTCAATCGCTTTGGATTATCCGTCAATTTCGCATATAAATTTCGTGGCGAAACGAAATAATATCAACTTAATTTTTGCTATAGTTCCAGGAAAGGAAAACGTAATTGAGACATACAAATTATTACAGAATCAAATTGAAAATTCAGCAACAGAGGCTTTATCAAGTAGTTCATCAAATGTTGTCAACTTAATTCTGGATAATTACAACGTAAGTTCAATTACAAAGTTTTTTCACAACTTAGTGTAAAATTGGATATCGAGAAATCTTCTTGTCTGAAGTAATATTTTTATTGAAAGAAAGCTTATGAGTTTGGAGGATTATCTTGAAAAGTACAGAACTGATTTCTGTATTCCACAGCTATTGACATTTTCTTTTAAGGTATAGACTAGTTAATTTCCCAAAATTTCATACAACAAAATTGTGAGATGTTATAATTAATAAATGTTTATCTCAATTCTGAACTCTATAGTTTGTAATTGATCACAAGGGGCTAATTTCATGGAATAAAAGTGCTAGTATGTATTTTATTTGCAACGTTTCGTCGACCATTTATTGTCGTTCTCATCAGATGGGTCCGGCTCAGGTTGGTATATGTAAGGGTATGTGACCCAGGGGCGGACTTAGTCTAAAAAACTGATTTTTTGTTTATATTTAAATAAACACAACGACCTTTTGTTGGTATAGTTTATTGGTATCGAAAGTATTATTGTAATGAAAAGTTTGTCGTTAAGAAGTACCGTTTTTAAAAATTTTCTATTATATTAAGGATGTTTGGGAGGTACAATCGGAGACAAGACTACATAAAATTAGAAATTCGTGATTAATTAGGTATTGCAGCATATTATGAGGTAAATAAATACTGTCTATACAAAAAAAAAGTATACGGTTTGAGAGAAAATTTGGAATTTGACCAAAAATTTTGAATAAAATAAGAAATAACGAATAATATGGAATATTTTTAACTGACTTTTGGCAGTGAATATGCCTTGATTTCAACTTCGAAACAAAAAAATATTTAGTTTCAATCTTTATTAATAATGAGCGTAAAACTTTTTAATATGTTTAAATAATAATTAAAACTTTAAAATTGCATTTATTTCAGACAATTATAAATATTATCATTATATTATCAAGTAAAAACGAGATTTTCAGCTAATTTTTCATTTTTTCCTCGATAACCATTTAGTGAATTTGAATAACCTTACGCTAAAGTGATTCTCCAGAGTTCAAGTTACTTATTATAAAAGTTTGAAATTTCTGGTAGCTTTTTTTCTGTTAATAAAAATAAATTTAATCTGTTCGGTTAACGAATCTCCATAAAATGACGTGTAAAATTACAATTTTTTAAAATTTCAATAACTTTTTAACGGTTTATTGAATCGATTTGTAATTTTTACAGGAGTTGACATACCTCCCAAATATCCTTAAGTGTAACGATGGAGATAAAAAAAAGTCCAAATATTTATCTTTAGATCAATGAATTAACAGCAGTCGAAAATTCTTACAACAAAAGCATTGACAAATAGCAAAGTGTACTGCATTTTTATTTACATGTAAATGTAATATAAGCTTTACACACTCATATTTTATTGGTATCATATATTCATGTATCAGAAATATCCCAATAAATTATTTTCTAAATTCTTTATTAAGAGTTGATTTTTTTCAATAAATACAATTAACGTAAGCAAATGAATTAAATTTTTATCGGGTAAAGGCGTTAAGAATCTCATGAAGACTTACGCAAAAAATATAAGGTCGAGACCCATGTAAATGAGATAAAACGTAATGTTTTCCTTACTTTAGGGGCGACATCATATGCACAATACGCTTACCGGTTTTATGAACCCTTTGAATGTTATCAATCCCGGGTTTATTGGGTCAAAAGGCTTATGTTTAGACATGTAAGGGCCCTGTATCGTAGGGTTTCCAAGGGAAATCTCCCAAACTCCCTTATGGCCAGTTCACCTCTGATTTCTGATGGTATCGATAATAAATGGTCAACGAAACGTTGCCGGATGTGAGTCATTACAAATTACAGAATTCGGAATTGTTCTAAAGATACAGAATTTACGCTTTCACAGCGGATGTCATCAAATAAAATTGTCTTTTCAATTAAGTTGACGTGATCGATGGTTTTAAAGATAGGCTTGCTTCCCATACGTTTCATCTTTAGATACGAGAAATATCTTGATATTCTTCTGAATGTTGAAGTAGGTACATCACATACTTTAACACTCCAATTAAAAGGTCAACTATTGATAATGAAATAATAAAATACAATATCGAAGAACTGCTGAGCGGCTGCTGAACCTTCAAACTATTTTTAAAAATCAAATATAAAGATAGATAATATGATGATCGCTTTTAGAAAATTGTGGGATCAGTTACGATGATGGACGATTCTGGAGATGATGTTAAAATAAAGTACTCATCTACTTGCTCAAATCCGAAAGAAAATGGCTGTAAGGAAGTTCCCCTTAATGAACTAGTTGATTTTACGGCTGTAATTCGTCCATTAGAATGCCATAAACAGCAGCAGATTATTAAAATAAAACCTGATGGAATAGATGAATATTTACTTGTCGAACTTGAAATAATATGTGAATGTGATTGCGAGAAACCGAATTATACAGACTCTCAACTCGAATCGATAAATTGCTCACAGAACGGAAATTTGAAGTGCGGAATTTGCAAATGCAATGAAGGATATTTTGGCAGAAGATGCGAATGCGATGCTCGTACATCGAATTCTCTGGATGAATCTGCATGTAGAAGAAGTCCAAGTGAAGAAATCTGTTCTGGTTTGGGCAGTTGCGTTTGCGGTACATGTCAGTGCGCCCAAAGACCTGGCACGCAAGTAATTTATGGAAAATATTGCGAGTGTGATAATTTCTCTTGTAAAAGGAACAACGGCCAGGTACGATATTGTAAGACACTATTTCATTAAAATACGAAAACGTTAACGTAACCACCTCATCATCATCATAAGGTCGTCAGTCATAACACTGGTTGGACACGCACCTCCACTCTTTTCTATCCTGAGCTAATCTTCGCATTTCCCTAAAACTGGAACAATTCACGTTCTTAACTATTTGCAAACATATAATCTAATCTAGGTCTACCTCTACCCCTCGTAACTCCTGTTACTGCCTCTAATATGTCTCTGACTAGACCTTTATGCCTAAGAAGGTGTGCTAACAACCTATCTATCTATCGTAAAATTAATCAGAAACTGCTTTTATGTCATCGACAAACCAATTCAAAAGTGTGAATTTGGCAAAACAAAGAGAAAAACACTATTCAGTTCTGTTATCTTCGTCTTCTACACAATATACCTATATGTCACCGGAAATGTATGAAATCCAGGATTTGTATACAATTCCTAGAAAATGTAAAATACAATTCCGAGGCTATTTAGGAAATCTATAAAAATATTCTTTCAAAGATTTTTTAAAACACACGTATCCTGGGAAAAGTCTACATTTCCTAAGAATTGTATAAAATTCCGATATTGTATTAGGAACTAAATAAAACGAATGCTTTCTTATCTGTTATCTGTTAATACAATCAATCGTTTGATCGGATGACGCAATACCCTCCTTCGTTCCGCTATCCCCGCGTACCCATTAACATTTTGAATGTAATACATTTCTGACTGCTATTTAGGAAATGTATGAATTTCCTAGGAAATGTATCTAATTTGATTTATTTCACACATTTCCGGGCGATTTTAGGAATTATATACATTTCCTAGGAATTGTATACAATGACGGATTACACACATTTCCGTTAACATATACACCACTAAATAGTCCGTTCCGCATATATCTAAACATAAATTCATTTGTATAAATACTGAAAAAAAAAAAGAAATTTATTAGGATTTCAGATCTTAATTACTTAACCGATTATCATGAAATTTTCTAAACATATTGCAGGGGATATAGATAAAGACATAGGGTTCCTTTTATTCAGAAAAAATACTGTTCCTGAGAGTTAGAAAAATTTCTTTTTATCTCGTCAGTATTTACTGATTTATGTTATTCTACACAAAACGTTTAATACAGAAAAGTGGAAACTTTAGTTTTGGCCTGATGATCCTGGTCAGGACTTAAGAAAAAAATTATTAAATTATTGTCATTTTCGATGATCTTTAACACTGTGATAAGACATCAACGCGAGCGAAACCAGGCTTAAAAACTTGTGATACTACAATTTTTTACACAATGAGTAATTAAAAATTAAAAAATTATTAGGTCAGACAATTACAGCAACAATTATTGAGAACTAGTAGAATAATAACCAATTATTGTATGTGAAATCTCTTTCAACAGAAAAGCTCCTAACAAATGTTGCAGAGTTTGGTACAAGTACGTGCTGAACTGCGCCTTTGGTTCAACAAGTAGCTTTCGTATTTTCGATTACAAATATAAAAAAATAATGAAAAATTTTCCTACTTGTTACTAAACCCCACCGATTTTGATAATTCATATTAAATGTTACTTTTAAGGGAGACTTATTGTTAAGAAAATTATACAAAGGGTACAGATGTTGAAAGTTTGGAAAATACTGAACTGTACCATCAGAAAATTAAATAAGCAAATTAATAATTAAATTCTGACAACTGCGTAACTTCAATAAAGAGAGAGATTGATAAAAATGTGAGCATACATTTTTTCTTAACATGCAAAAGTAAAAAACGGATTTGTACGAACGGGAAAGACAATACGATGTTGTCAATATGTGAACCTAATGGAAAAGTACCTATACGGAAAATTTTCAACACAGTCGTATTTTTAAATAGCTAAGATTGTACAGGATGAATTCTCTAATTTGATATCTTTCTCTTTGAGTAACATTTTGAAAATTCAATATAATGGTTTCTGCAATTTATTTTGTGGTGAATTCAAATGCTAGCATACTCTGAATGCGCTTTTTAAATGTATGGATGTTATCAAGTATTTGAAATTCTCTCTCTTCTCTGATTTTGATAATGTAGGTATATTTGTTGTACTAAATTTTTCCCTTCAATAATATTTTTTTCAGTATTGCAAATCCTCCTTAATACGCACTTGAATTACTTTAGTTGTCAAACAATTTCCTTCAATTATCAAAAAATAGAGGGAATTTCAAATATCTGAAAATCTACAGTGTGTTCTATTAACAAAAAAGATATTTTGAGCACACCGCTGTATGTTAACAGGCACATGAAAGTTCTAATAGCACATTTAACAGCACCATAAAACAAAATACATAAACTATTATTATTTTGAGTACATCACTAGTTATGAAGATAAAAAGGGGTATCAAATTAGAAAATTTACCCTGTACACACAACGACTTTCCCTTAACCTCCTGGTCGCAGAAAATTCTACCCATAAGAAATTATTTTCCTTAGTTTTAATTCAAAAAAATAGTTATCCAATATTTTCTCCAATTAGAATAAATGTTTATAACAACAGTGCAAAAAAAATCGAAAAACTACAAATTTAATTGTTTAAACTGTATTTCATCGTTAAAGTTCAAGTTTCTATTTTGCGATTAAAGAGTAATTGAACTAAATTGCTACAACTGTCACAAATTTTTGAAATTAATTAGCTTTCGGATAATTTCAAACCAACCTACCCACCCTGTAATATAATACTTATGGTAAATATAATTTTGTATTTATGTTAATGAATAACAACACTAAATTCGGTTTTATCCTTTACCTTAAAAATTGAAACAGAGTACCTGTTGAAAACTTACTGGTTGCTTTTTAAAATTTCAATGGTTGTCAAACATTTTTATTAACAAAGAAGAATAATAATAATACACTTTTGTAGTTTCACTGAAATTAATGGTAAATGTCCTGCACATACGTATTTCAACGAAATTAGTTAGGTACAAGGAAATACTTCTTCAAAATGACTCTTCCATCCAAACGTAGTTAGAGATTTAACATTAAATTCAATGAAACCACCCAACTATTTTATTATTTATTGCTAATTACTTACTTATACATGCTTATCAAGGAAGACATTGTAATGGCGAACGAATTGCTTCAGCTTACGATTATCTATCGTATAGAACAAATTGTTCTTTATTACGACAGAGCGAAAAATGTCATAAAAATACCTAATTAGGACTTAAGTTATTAATTGAAGAAAATTTAAGTTCACTTACCGAAAACATTAAATTCCTTTTATATTTTTCTGGAGCACTTCACATTCGTCTTAACGGCAACATTACCCGATAATTACTAATCGAAGAAGGAAGACCGATCTAACACGATCCTCAATTAAAACTACGTCATTTTCTTTATCTTTCTAATACGATAATTTTTTATTGTGCCGGACAAGGTCGTCACGAGAATTCGAGAACAAAGGTATACACTACATTACAATAATAATATGTTATAAAAAAATGTAATGTAAAGAAGTAAAAATACAAGAACGATAAAATGTAGAATATATCTTTAAGTTCATATCATTTATAAATAATTACTACGATTAAACAATTTGATATTAAAATGCATTAAAATTAAGTATTTATAGGGACAATAACAGGTGAAATTACCTGTGTAAAATTAACATTTTTAAAATTAAGAAATCCAGAAGCTTTAGTGAAAGCTTTGTGTACTTGAATAATACGCTAAATTAATAAAGAATTTACACATATAATGGACAATTAGGTAGTTTTAGTAAGTGAATTACAACATGTGTATGGGTAAAAGTAATTTGATTGATTCCTTAACGTGTTTTACCTAAATTCACGTTCAGCGGAATATTTGTAATTCATTAACGAATTAACTAATCTTATAATTTCAGTTATTGTGCAATTGCCAATCAAGATGCCAATTTATAGGGTGTGGGGCGGGCGAAGCGGGCAGCACTTTTGGCTCATCATTTTTTTTTTTATTAATTTTTCTGAAAATTTACAAATATATTTGTCAATGTTTGCTCATATTATTATTAAATTCTCTTTCTCACATAACTCTAAAAAGTCCTATTAGACGTGTTTGATAATTATGGAGTTCTTTTTATTGATGTTAATTTGTTTATTTAATATCCCTTAAACTATTCGCATTTTATATTTATTTCAAAGTAAAAGCAAGCATCAAAATATTAAGATTATTATTTTTGGTTAAACAGTTTTTACTATTTCTGTTTATTACGATAATAATATGTATGTATCATATGTAAGGTTTGCTCTGGTGAAATGCAAGGTGTTTGCGAATGCGGTCAATGTAAATGTTTACCAGGATGGACCGGAGATGCCTGCGAATGTCCTGACAGTAACGCAACCTGTGTTACACCAAATGCTCAGGACAGTGTATGTTCAGCGCATGGAAATTGTATTTGTGGCGAATGCGTTTGCGAAAAGATTGGAGGGCATCATTATTATGGGAAATTTTGCGAAGAATGTCCTTCATGCCCAGGACAAAGGTAAGTACTTACAGATGTTCTTACTAAACGAAAGTTAACATTCTAAAGCAATAATGAAAGAGAATTATCGAATCAAAGTAGTCAGTTTTATTTTAAAGCCATATTGTCACATATGTGTGTGACTTCTAGAGTTGGAGAAATTACTAAATTTCAGAACAAACTAGTTATGGTATCTACCTACATATGTTGTTTTGGAACTTGTCAAATGTTTTTATTGATACTGATCATTAGAAGACAGAAATTGTATCAAATTAAGCGTTTTTAACATGCCATCGTTTCGTTTTTTAAAAACTTGGATCTATATAAGAAAAGGAAATAGTAAGTTTCCTCACAATCGATAATTGTCTTCAACCACGTAACAGGTTTATCAATTTCATAATAATAATAAAGAAATTGAGACTGGAGAGTACTTATACTGTTCAAATCTTTCATTTTTTTTTTCTAAATTAGGTGTAACGAATTAAGGGAATGTGTCGAATGCCATTTCAATAAAACCCAAAAGTTTAGGCAACCTACATGTGGTGGTAAATGCTTGTTTGACATCGAAACTGTAAAAAAAATTGAAGAAGATTCAAATGAAGACGCAAAGATATGTAGAATATTGGATTCTTCCGGGTGTGCCATAATTTACCAATACTTATACGATGAAGAGAAGAAGTTACAAATTAAAGTTCAGGAAACCAAACATTGTTCAGAAAAAGGAAACCTTCTAGGTATGTTAAACATAAACGATTACTTTTGTAAGAAATTTGTAGAAATATGTTGTTCTTGCTACTAACTGATACCTTTTTCATCAGTAATAGAAAGAATTTACGCTAACCATTACAGTTTTTCAATTGATAATTTTAATACAAAAGAAATATTTTTATTACTCATTACAAAAAGTAAAGCATTATTTACAACCCTGATTAACCATATATACATAATCTAGAGTAACAAATTTTATTTTAGTTATAGGATTGAGTGTAGTTGGAAGCATAGTCCTTGCTGGAGTAGTACTGCTAGTTGTATGGAAGATTTTCATAATATTTCATGATTTAAAAGAATATCAAAAATTCGAAAATGAAAGAAATCAAGCAAAATGGAACAGAAATGATAATCCCTTGTACAGAAGTGCTGTATCGGTATTTAAAAATCCATTGTACTCTCACTGATGGTACTTAATGAATTATAATTAACATTTATTTAAAAACTGTGAAATCAATAATTATTTATCTACAATTGTTTAGTATCGATATTTGTTTTCCAAAAAAAAAACGAGAATTTTAAATGTTTAATGACCACTAAAAAATTTTCCGATATTTTCAATTTAGTTTGTTTTGAATACAATGTAGTAAGATAAAATGTGTAATTTATTTTAATTGTAAGTTAAATGCTTTAATAAGAAAACCTTTAAATCAAAATGTATGTTACACTGTAAAGTGTATTCTTTGATATTGGAGTAACATTTTTCCGAATTTCATGTATAACGTGTTATTATTAATAACATATAATTATTAAAGTTATATTTTTACAGAATCAATATATGTCACAGTCCTTTAAGTTTTTTACTTATTGACAATGAGATAGAACAATATTTTATTTAGTTTTCGGAAATTGTTTAGTTTTACACAATTTAATAGAAACAAATAACTGAACATAAAATTATATTTTGTTCACTATTAACAACAAACGACATTACGTCTAAATTTACAATGGTATGACATCAAGAAATTTTTAATTTTCAAAACACAAGAGGAATTCTACGTACATTTATTGTACATAATATATATTTTACTTTAAAATAGTACAATACTAGATACGCAGCTCAGAGACGTAATCAAGTTTGAAACATACACTTATATAGGAATAATATAGGGACGAAGCATAAACTTTCGGGGTAAAGGCTGTCAAAGGGAACGCAATGAATGTGCCTGGATACTGTTGGCTACCTACCCTTAGCACATGAATTTGATTTATAGGGTTAACATATTACAAGGTTAAATTATGAATTTATAGTTGCAGAATTTCAATAAAAAAATTTTCTTAATTTCGTTTCCTTTAATTGAATAAAAAAATTCCCTGTATTAAAAATGTACATATTTTTTTCTATGTATCGCTGCACTTACACGTCCGCGCCAGCTAGCAACCTTATCGGCGAAAGATGACAATTTTCCAGATAGAATAATTTTCATGATAATTATCACTGGAGGAGGGGTGCTACGACCATTTTATATTTTTTAAATTAAGATGTAACTGTATAATTGAATTTATATTAAGCAGTAGTTCTATAATTTTAAGATAGACGAATGTAGTACTAATTGATGAGTTAATAGGTACCACTATTTTTAGTGGTTACAAAAACTTAATTATCGTAATTCTTTCGAAAATACTGATAAATCCTTATTGCTTATCCTTATTGCTTCGTTAATATCCCTACACAAAAATTTTCAGTCTCTCAGAGTCTTGCAGCGTCTCTTAGAGCGTCCCTCACAGTCTTTCACAGTCTCTCAGTTATTGCCTAGGTGTTTTTATGGATCTCCCACAGTCTCTGTATGAGAGACTCGAACGATAAAATTGTTAATTCAGAGATTCAAGTCTCTCACAGAGAAACTGAATGAATAAAACTGAAAAATTGAGAGACTCGAGTCTCTCGTAGAAACACTGGGATCTCTGAAATATGTTGAACTTGGAAAATTTTAACCATGTCTATCGAGACACCACTTATTGAGAGATTCGAGTCTCTCGTTCAGAGATTCGAGTCTTTCGTTCAGAGACTGGATACGAAATGAAGATCTCTCTATGAGCGACTCGAGTCTCTCGTTCAGAGACTGGATACGAAATGAGGATCTCTCTATGAGCGACTCGACTCTCTCGTTCAGAGACGCTAAACAGTTTTTTTTGACCATCTCTCTCAGCGACACCAGAGAGACTCGATATGAGACGGAGACTCGAGTCTCGCTTTCAAAGACTCTGAGAGACTGAACATTTTTATCTCGGGAAGTAACCAAATGGTGTACTGAATTCACACTCATTTTTTTGCCTTTAGCATATCGGATGTATCCACTTTTTTTTCCTTTTTTACATCCCTTAGCCTCAAATACAGCAAATAACACTAAGAAATACGTCATCTTCATTTATATCCATTGTTTTTAATTTATGATGTTTAATTCATTATTATTATTATTATCACTCTTTATTATTATTATTATTAGTATTGAAGACTTCGACAACAAAACTTCCCCTAATGCTCAGTTGCTATATTATTCCTATGTGCATAGTTTAAAAAAGGAGAAAATCAATTTTACTTACCAGAGCATTGTGATAAATTGGCATCTTTCAGATAAGCTGAAAAATTGTGAGAATTTTTTATATCTACGGGTAAATCTTCAAAGATCGGCGACGTATCCCTTAACAACAATACCGGGGGCCAGTTCAGTTGAAATTGCATCCATTTCATCCGCAGACCTGTGCTTTCGTAGGCTTTCGTTGCGTGAGCAGTAACTATTAGTTTCATCCACACTGGCAAAATTTCTACTGTCTCTGTTCTTAAACGAATATCTTCTGCTATTTCCTTCTCTATTTTTGATTGAATCCCTATTGTAATTCGTTTTCCTCAACATCGCTTTAAAGTTGAACGGAGGATCGTCTTCATCAGCACTTGCAGTTCTTTTGAATTTTGTTTGCAATTCGTCGATTGGATTCGAATCCGTAAAATTTTGTACGGGTTTTGGTGGAGACTGATTGTAACTTTTCGTCGGCGGTTTGATGTATTCGAAATCATGATTCGCAGGTTTCGTGTTTGCGTTCATATTATTGGTCGTGTTACGATTGTTGTAATCGTTACTCGTTGATGCGTAATTGTTTCGCATCTTTTTAGGCGAGTTGCAACTGTTCTCGTTGGATTGATTGTTGTAACCCTGATACCCACTGTTTCTGCTGTACGATTTGTTTACTGGCGTATGATTGTACGAATGTCGTTGGTGATCATCATGTGAATATTGAGAGCGATTTGGATTTTGATTTAGATAGTTATTTCCTTGATACTCCCCATAGTGTATCTAAAATTACAAAAATACATTTGTTTAAAAAAGCTATAATCTTTTAGACCCTTATTTGTTCATTATTAACGAGATGGATCAATAAATCTTTGATCTATACATGCGTATAGCAGAAACATTGGATATTCTGTCGCTCAAATTCATTTTAGATTGGTCAATTTGACCTATTGTTAATCTTTAAAATATATGAGTACTAATTGGCCTAAGGAAAATCCCGCCAAATCTTCTACCAGGTATGAACTGTGCACTCATCACTATGATCTAGAGATATAGCAGAATGCAGAATTCTATCCTGATTAAGGTAATAACTGTTAAGCACACAATAAAAAAGTAAAAACGTAAATTAACTGTTAGTGAAACTCAATTTCCTCGAAATATCGAGAAAATTAGAGACTACTACGTAAAAGCCGAAGAAAATTTAAAAAAAAACTGATAAACACGAAAACGTAATTATTTTGAGCGGTACATAAAGCACTAACAAATACCAGGGAAATTAAGAATAATTTGATAAAGAGATGCAATTTTAATTTGTGGAAGCTTTTACTTACTGGATGGTCATTGTCAAGTTGGAAATTGGACAAACGTCTGATAGGTTCTTCAGGGTTTCGATTGTATGGAATAAAGATAATTTTATCGACCGATGGTTTCCTAATTCTTTGATTTTCATCGTAACCCGCACCTGATAGAGAATAACCATGTGATGAGTTGATAATCTGGGATGAAACATTATTTTTTCTTCGCAGTGGGGCGTCCCATGGTTCATCGAGTTCCCTTGGTCTAGAATCAAATAAAATTCTCCCAATAAATGTTGAAAGAGACATTCTCGTAAGTATTAGTAGAATTATTCATAACAACTATTCTTTCATAATTTTAGAAGATAATAATTTTATAAAACTAAATCAAAATAGTACGATAAGAAATAAAGAACCTTTTACTTAATATTTAATAAATAAAATACCTCAAAATATAATAACAAAGGCTTTCACGGCCGGAAACCATAGTAGAATGAATACTGGGTCGGCCCAGTCGCTGTCGAGACTTCGAGATATAATCTACGTTCACGTTGTCAACGCAGCACTACCACTGAGGATGTCAGCCGCAGTAGCTGACGAAACGTCTGGACAGAATAGTTCACTTAGACCACGGTCCTACAGCCCGAATCTTCATTCTTCTATAAAATACCTCAAAATTACGAATAAAAATTGTTGCCTGGAATCACACCCAGGACCTTCGGCTTTTATGCATTTCTAACCATTAAGCTACGAAAGGCTCCAGCAGCAACAATTTTGTTTCATTAATTTGAGGTAATTTGTAGTGAATAAGAATTAAATTATATTAAAATTAGATATACTCAGTAATTCAGTTGTTTAACTTAAAATTAACCCCAATATTTTTTCGATGGGTTAAATACATAAGTTGTAGAATTTAATAAAGTAGATAAAAAAACACTTTCATGTTTTAATTTAAAGTTGTTAAACATTATTTTACAAACATTTAAAACAACAACAACACATTTATGAAGCACCATAAAAGTAGAAAGTGAAAATTTAAGAAATATAGTTGCAGCATATTACCCTGTTGGTCTCTGTGAAGGGTCGCAAAGGTAAACGGTGTCGAAGAATGGTATATCCTCCAATCTAAAGGGCATTTTGAGAACAGAGGGCTTCCTTCTGCCCAACCACCCGCTCACCTGTGCTCTAGAATCGATACAATCAAAATCGACTTCATAATTAATTTTTTGAATATCATTAACAACGCTCTGGTTGAACAAATGAATCTAAAAGTAGAATTTGTGTAATAATATCGCGTTTTTTTTTCGCGTATATGAGTTACTTGTTGGGATAAATTGAACAGGTCCTGAAACCTGGCCGCCCTGTACTGTAGAAGTACTTGGAATATCGTTTTTGCTCTCCATTTCTTGCAGTAATATTGAATGAAATTGCTGGTTTCTTTGTCTACTTTAGACGACTGCTTGGATACCAACGGTCCGTATGCTTTTCTTGATGCCATACCGCGATACGCTGGAAATTAGTTATATTCTATGGTAGAAATAAATGTAGGTATATCATAATCTATATTAGGAGCACTTCGAAGTTGTTTGTTGTTTATTCCGAGCTATAGGAGTCTGAGCATTCAGGAGGATCGATAACTAAAACAAACAAATCCGAAGTGAAAGGATTGAATGGAAAAGAATTATGTAAAAATGAAGAGAAAAAGACTAACTGCTAAATTGCATGTACCTTTCTGTAGAACAACTGCTGCTTCATCTTCACTCATCTCCTTAGTATTCTGATTGGAAAGGGATTTTTGACCTAAAGGAAGAAAATTATACATCATTTACTAGTTACTTTAATCATTATAAATTATCACAATCTATCGTGCATGTACTGAAAAATTACAAATATATTATATCACAAGTGATTTTAAGAAACTAATAATGTTAGTAGTAGAAGGAACAAGGACGGATTACACCTACGATTTGTAGCAATGAAAATGTTTGAAGTTGCAGTAATATCGCTACTCACATCGGGTAGTTTCAACAAATTTTTATTCACCCTTAAAATTGTACAATAAAGGGTGTACCAACATATTAGATAATAATCAAAATTTTCCTTTTTCATAAAAAAAAATACAACGTGTAATTATACAGCACGCTACTGAAGTGAAACTTCTTAAAATACACGAACATACCGGGATAGGTGTTAATGAAGTGGTTTAATGGCATTATTTGTACACTATGCTTCGCATAGGTGCAATTCTGATAGTAAATATACTATAGAATGTCTTTATATACAACAATCAGTCATTAGACAATACAAACCGGTCGGTACCGCCGCAACCGCTATGTCCCTGCATTTTAAGTTTGTAATGTCTTCGAAAATATTCATTTAAATTACATGCTGTAAAGAGCCACATTGATCTATATTAAATGCACAATGTATTTAAAAGTACTTAATTGGATAAGGATTAATGCTGAATTGCTTAAAATCGCTTCGTAAATAAGCCATTATTTCTCGTGAAAAGTAAAGGATAAAAAATGGTTATTGTGGGTTATCCCTAAGAGATAGACATATACCATCATGGAATTTTTTGTAGATCTTTTTAAGGTGTACAATACTGTGGTACATTATTTTGATCTATCTCGTAGGGTTCAGCCACCGTTTGCAATGAAAGCGCAAAAAAATGTGTTTATTTACGACATCACATTACAAACCTCTAAAATTATCAGTGTTTCTCTAGTATATTATGCATGCATTATACATATAAACCTTCCTCTTGAATCACTCTATCTATTAAAGAAAACCGCATTAAAATCAGTTGAGTAGTTTTAATGATCTAAGCATACATAGGGACAGACAGCGGGGGAAATGCGTTGCATGATTTCGTTACATAGCGACTCGCATGAAAAACGAACTTACCCTAGCGTGCGTAAAGAAGTTTCACTTCAAATAAGAATTATATTTAGAACTAAGTTCCTCTATTCAAAGGAATGGTGACCAAAAATATGTAGAGTATGTCTCTCAGGCATAATACGTTTTGATTTGGAAAAATAGATGTTGGAAATAATCCAAAATTTCTTTGGAAAGAGTAGAAGAATCATGAAGACAAAAAAATTGTATACTCGCGTGATATGTTGTTAAGAAGAATTAACAATACGTTACGCAATTATATGAAGACTGCTGGAGTGATATTGTGGTTTTGAAATATTTCGATAAATGTGGTGAAGATATTGGGATCTTGAGGAGGACTCATGGGTTTCCTACGAAAAGTTTTTTGGATGTAGCAGGCAACTTACCTTTCTTTGCTATTCTTCTCTTTGCCAAATATGACCTTATCATCGATTGTACTTTTATTACTTTTTTGACTTGAGTTTCATACAATCTACAACATAATACGCACTTATATTAATTATCATGTAACATCAATATTAATTTCTAAAACCGTTTTTACCTAGACAGGTACTCTTCATTATAATATTTAAGAAACACTTTGCTTTTTCCAATCAACCATCCTTCCATTTTCAATCTTACTAATAAAAGGCGACAATTATCTTTAGTAACTTCGACGTTTTCATCAAAATCAAATGCCAGAAATTTATACCTATAAATAACAACTTCGACAGTTGCAATACGTTTAACGCTTAGACATACGTATTTTACCTTCTGATAAATTCTGGAAATGGAATTCTGTGTGGAAAGCCCCGTTGTCTTGCCTTGGCCGTCTCCAACACATTGAGAGCTCTAAGTTGCTGCTTCACAATTTCTTTATGAAATCCTTTAGGCGTTTCTTGAAGATCTGAACGAACACATAACACGAAATGTACACCACCTGCACCACCTCCTACAGAAAGTTCTTTTAACAATTCCAAACATAAGGCACGGAATGTGGACGTGGCAGTCCTCATTTTTCTTATCTGGGAGTAATTTCCATCAGCGTTTTGCGAATTTTGCTACGAATATGAAGAGAACCATTGTAGGTAACAATTTGACCTATGTGTAATGATATCTGCTTATTCGAAGCTATTTTTTTTTTGGGTATTCAAAAGAAACAAACGAAAAACCGAAACATGAAATTATGTTCCTATATGAGCCGATTTTACTAATGATTTTAAGATCGATTGCAAACTGGTAGAAAAAGGAAGCAATAAAATATTCAATTTACAATACTCAACATTCATATTTCAAATAATGTTGAATAACCTAATATGACTTACTTGGGTCGAAGTTTCTTCATCGGATGAAGATGATGCTTTCGGCCTTTTGGCATCAGGAACTGCATCTTCAAACGAAAGAACCAAGTTACCAGTTTTAGTCAGTTTGTTTCTGAACAGTTGTTTAAAAATTGGATTCTTTGATAACCTCAGCGTTTCTATCACTTCAGGAGGTAAGAAATCAAGGTTCCTGTCTGGCATTTCCTTGGCATCGTATGAAACTGTTCCTGTGTAGTGAGAAATTAAAAATTCGGTGCCCTCGGATACCCTTGCGAATTTATTGTCTCGTTGACGAATTTCTCCTGTAGTACATCAAATAAATCAGTTCATTCCAGAGCAAATAAAAGACATACTTATACCTGTAATGTATTCGCCTCCCTGAGCTTGACGAGAAGCTTCGTCAATGAGATGCAAAATGCCACCACATTTGCTTAGCAGCATATCAAGAGCAGATTTGTTGTCGTAGTAATGTATTGGTTTTATTGGTACTTCTTCTTCAGTTAATTCAATAGCTTCCCAAGCAAATATTCTTTGCAGGAAATGATAATGTAACTGCTCATTCAAGCAATTGATTAGCAGTTGAGGAATATGGTTTCTGGTGAAACATTCAAAACCGTAAAGGTCCAAAATTTTAACAGAATATTTATCACCACTACAAGAAACAGTAATACACTTTCATTTAATAACATTCCCGAACAAAAATAATGAGATAACTATCGTACGACTCACGAAGCAAAGAAAAGGTGAAGTGAGGATTTATTCGAAAAAGCAGGAAAGTGGAGAAGGAGAGGTGGGATGGAAGGGTATCTTTTGAGCCATGAAGGGCTAGAGGGGCAAAGGGGGATTGGGATATAATTAATGTTAGCGAATAGTTAAAGATGTGGCTTCGGGAAATTCAAAGATTGATTCAGGATTAGGAGGAGTAGAGAGGCGTGATGAATGAAATACTTACAAAATTGCTCTACCAACAGATAGTTTATGATTGATATTGCAAATAATGTAGTCGACTAATCTAAGGTACAGAGTGTTGGCCAAAACGTCTCTGGCGTCTCTAGCTTCGTCACTGGTGTGTCTCTTTCTAACAGCTGTGCCCTTGTTAATGAAGCAATAGTTTGTAAGTGACCATATAAACTTTTTCTCATCAACTTCAAGTAATTGTGCTACTTTAGATGCAACGTGGGGATTTTCAATTTCCGCCACACCCTTGTCTGTGTCCAGAAAACGAACATCGCCGAGATTAAGGATTGCCGCCAATACAGTAAATATTGCTTCGATTTGCTTGTCAGAAAATTCAAACTTCTTCATAGTTTCTTTGATTTTTTTAAATTTACGGACATTGTCCTCGGGATTATCCCGCGGTCTGTTACCTCTTGAACTATCGGGTATCCTCATATATCTGTACGATCTGTTTTCGTTCAACATATATTTCGACAGTTGATCTGCATCAGCTAAACCATCGTAAAAGTAGTAGAAAATGTGGAAGTTGGATTGATCCCTGATATTTGAAACAAATTAAGACTTTTATTTTCAAATCTGGATGATAATAAAGTAAGGAGAGGTGGATCAGTCAGGAGAGACGCTATTTACCACATTGTGACAAATCATTGTAAGTATAAATGTGGGTTGTAAAATAATCTAACTTTTTAATTAACAGAATAACAAGTGGTAATTTATAGATAATCTGCAAAACGTAAAAAAAAAAATTGGGAAAAGTGATTAAATCTGAAGTTCGAAGTGAGGATAGACAGTAGGAGAAGTGTGGAAATTTGAAAGGAGTTTTAATTCAATGTAGATCGGACGTACATCTGCGGAGCTATGAATTTTTAATCGCGGTCATGTTCGAGAGCGCAAAGCTTCTAATTTTGACTTTCTGGGAGCTGTAGCTGGAAAACGGTAGGACCTATCGGAAGAATTCTTGCACAGACGGATGCCCCGACTCATTGCGAACGTTATAGGCCATATGCGGTGGCATTCGGTGTTGATGAAAAATTCAAAATTTTTAAAAATTTTTATATTTTTTTCTTCAAAATTAAATTTTTCTTGTACACTATGGTACGGGCCAACCTATAGAGAAAAATGAGAAGTAGAAAAATGCAAGTGTAAAAAAACTAGATACCACATTCCTTTTGGACAGTTCGGCAACGTAATTTTGGATAATTCCTCAAGTTAAAATGAACTTGTTGATATAACGTAGAATGAAGGTATTTGATTTAATGAAGACTATAGTTAAACGAAACGAAAAGGTAATTGTAGCAATTAAACGTAAATTAATTTATTCAAGATGGGCTCATGAAGGCTGCGCGTACTGCAAGGAAATTTATTGAGTTTATGAAATAAGAACAGAGAGATGCCCGAAAAGGTGCATCTGTATTCTACCAGTAAAGAACGACATTCATTTTTTAGTTTTAATATTTGTAGTTGTATAATTCCAACAATACTAAGATGAGCCATACCAAACTTTAAATTTGTTTTCTATATTTCAGTTGATTTTAGATACCTAGGAAGTCAGATAAGTCAGGATGGAAGGAGTAGTAGGGATATAAAGCAGAAGATAGCGCAGGATTGAGTCGCCTTTAATAAAAAGAAGTCACTTCTATGCTCGCGAACGGTTAATTTAGAAATTCGAAAAAGGTTGTTAAAGGTGTATGTTTGGAACGCGGCGTTGTACGGGTGCGAAACATGGACAGTAGGCGAGGCGGAAAAGAAAAGGTTAGAAGCGTTCGAAATGTGGTGTTATAGGCGGATGATGAGGATATCGTGGGTAGAAAAGGTTAGAAATGAAGAGGTATTAGAAAGAATAGGAGAACAGAGGACTCTATGGAAGTCAATAAAAAATAGGCGAGATAGGTTGGTAGGACACCTTCTTAGGCATGAAGATCTAGTTAGAGACATATTAGAGGCAGAAACAGGAGTTAGGAGGGGTAGAGGTAGACCTAGATTAGATTACTGTTCGCAAATAGTTAAGGATATAGGTTGTTCTAGTTTTAGGGAAATGCGAAGTTTAGCTCAGGATAGGAAAGAGTGGAGGTACATGTCCAACCAGTCTTAGGACTGACGGCCTTATGATGATGATGATAATGATATTTCAGTTATTTATATGGGTAAAATTTAACAGCAAACGACTACTTGCTGTTTGTGAAAAGTGATCCACCTCCAACCCTTTTAATTTTTATAAGTATTTAAACTCATGAGTGGGTTACTTACATATCAACACCTGACACGCGCCACTTTTCAATTTGTTGGACCTGGAACATTGCGCCCGAAGTTTTTCCACTTTTCCCGAACGTTATTTCAGTGCGCATTACACCCCTCGTAGAGTAATCGTTCATTGGGGTTGTTGCGTGGATCAGTGCATGTATTAATTTAATACCATCTTTAATCCTGTCGCTGCTTACGTTTATGGTGTAGCCCAGAAAAAGGAGATGATCTACCAAATGCAAGAAGTTTGTCGTTTTACCTGATCCACTCTCTCCAGTCAGCAAGATGTGTTGTGTCATTTCGTGATGAAGTGCATCTTGGTAGGCACTGTCTGCCACAGAGTAAATGTGAGGGGCGTTATCGGATCTTGATTTTAACATGTGTCTACGATGATACTGTAACAATAATAATTCGATAAGTGATTCTACAGGTATGTATCCAAATGAGTATTAATACTTCTTCTCCGTAAATATCCATTCTTTCGTTTGGATTAACTATGAGTAGAATATCTCCGATGAACGAATGGAATTGTCCCGCTTTCATCCTTGCATATAACTCTTGAATTATAGCATCTTCTGTTATTATATCGAGGGCGGCTAAGTCTTCAACATGCATCCGTTCGAGGGGTTGATTTCGAGACTTTTTAAGAAAATTGGAGTGTACAGTGCACTCTGCTTGCCGCTTTTCTTTTCCTGTACTGCCCATTTGCTCCATCAGGGCTTTAAGCTCTTGGTTAATCTTCAAACAAAGTAAGGATATGAAAATATGTGATGTAGTTATGTAGTTATTTCTTGGATAGTTTACTTACATGGTAGCTATTCTCTGGGACAGTTTCTAAAAACGGATGTTCCATTACTTCTATGATGAAGGGCCTGTGTTCGGGATTTTTTACAAGGCATCTGCAGCAAAGACAATTGCAATGTAGGTTTCGAAAATTTTCATTATATTAAATACAGAGCCAATAAAGCAATTTTGGTGTCCAAATATTAATCAAAAATGAGTGTCCAAATTTTTTGGCAATCGTAAACATCGTTTCGCAATAAAAGAATACAGTCGATAATTATAAAACAAATCTTCTATACTGTTTGGGAAGGCAGTATATATTCTATTGTGCTTAGGCACTATTCGAATTCATATAACTTAAAGTATTTTCTTACTCATTAATGAAGTCATTGAATTCTTCAGACCAGTTGGCTGGTCTGTATAAAGTAGGAGGAGGATTTCGTACAATTTGAAACATAGCTCTGGTAGGATGCATATCTTGGAATGGTGCCTTGCCATCTGCCAGTTCTATGGCAGTTATTCCTAAAGCCCAAACATCTGCTCGGTTTCCGTATCCGGAATCCTCATCCGTTTCAGTACTAGCAACAACTTCGGGAGCCATCCAACAGGGAGAGCCCAGCAAGGAATCAGTTTTTCCCAAAGTGCTACTAAGCATCCTGCTTAGTCCGTAATCGACCAATTTGATCTCTCCTTCTTTCGTTAGCAGTATATTGCTTCCTTTTATATCTCTGTGCATTATGTGATTTTCGTGTAGAAACACCAATGCCTAAAATTATTACTGACATTCGAAACTGAAATTGATAGAGATAACGTTGGAGTTACCTTTGCTACTTCTTTTATAATGAACGCAATATGTTCTTCAGACACTCTTCGATTTTTTGATATCATGCCATTTACTAAATCAATTACAGGGCCCAGTTCACAGAGCTAAGAAAATGGAAATTCAAGAAAAACGTATATAGCAATTATAAAATGCATATTTAATCGTCAATTTTATTATAATATCCCGGCGCCTTCACCGAATTTTGTAATCTTACATTAAACTAACCTTGTTACTTTATAATTAGGACTATATAATTAACAATCATTACTAGTAAAAGACTCAGAATTGTTTACATCTTTATGTTATCGTTAATAAGAGAATTAGGTTATGAATATAAAATATATTTATTTACACTTTTTGCAATCTGAAATAAATAAATGATTTTTGAAAAGTTGGATTTCTTACATATTTATAGTTAGATGGAAGGACTTCTTTAGAACCCGATTTTCATATTAGTATATCCATTTACATATTATATTAATTTCGACATATTCACGTTGTATGTTATAATAGTAATGACTAACGACTTTGTGAACCTTCATGCTGTTTGAATTCATGGATATACCTATGTACTTATATTAGGTATACATCGAAATAATGGATCCTGTTTTAGTAGAACGTTAGCCGATGATAGATACAGTTGACTGTTTTAATGCCTATTTATCAAGAATTTATATGCATATAAAGCTCGCAGCATGCGAAATTGTACGTGATAGTCGTTGTTTAAGGTCTAAAGCAATGGTAAGTAAAGAACGATTGAAATCGTAGTGGGTAATGTACTCTATATTTCTTATCGGTTTAACTTTTCCAAAACAGCTGCGTAAAGCTAAGCATTCACTTGTTCGTATAGCCCTGCCCGAAGCAATGGTACGCACTAATTGTAGGAAAAGATCTGAATTTTTGAATAATTTTTTAACTTTAAAAAACGGTAGCATATAACTAAAAATCTATGTATGCCTCTCATACTATTATGTTCATATTAATAAAAGCAAAACATTATTGTGATATTTACCTTAAATATATAAATTAAATAGAATAGATTGAATTAGAATTAAAAATTCCAGTACAAAACTATAAAAGAATGATGATACGCGTAATTATAAATCCTCACTTGATTGACACCTTTAAAGCCAGGCCTTATTTTATGCGTAAATAATTTAAGTATGAACTAAAATGTTATGATTAAAAGAGAATGTACATTTTCGTTTTTTTATTTATATAACTTAAATTTTGAAGCGACGTCTTTAAAAAACCTTGACTTTGACCAGAGCTAAGCCTATTTGGCACCGAGTATAATTAATATAACATCAGATTAAGAAACGAAATACCAAATACTTTAGCTTACACGAATTTGGATCTAAGGCGTATCACTTTTACGACTTCTTAAAGATAGCTGCAAGAAGCCCTAGACATGAAAATTCAAATAGGTGATTGACGTTTGAAAATTATGTACTTGCACTCTAAAATATATAATTACCTACTTAAGTTAACAAATTTTGATATTAATTTACCGCTCTTTACATTTTTGTTTCACTGTATCGTTTTTCTTATTTAATGAGGAACATCATTTAATATTACATCCTTACTGGTGATTGTACCTATAGTCACTCGGTAAAAAGTAGTACACTTTGCAAATTTGTTGAATTCGCAAATTTCGTTATGAGTATAATGATATGAGTTTCTTTGAAATTTCTGAATAAATAGAAAGCGAGGTGAAAAACATGACAGTTCCAAAGCTATCAATAATAATCGGTTTCTGGGGCTTTTCCGTTTCGAACAATTTCTTGGAATTTCTATTGATACTAAAAACTGTAATAGGCATTTTTGCACAAAACTGAAAGTTACAACAATGGAAAATGAAAAGTTCTGGATAGATTGGCAAATTTTAGCTGCTAATAACTATGAAAAATAAATGTTTGTAACAAATGCTTTCTTTGAGGAAAATTTTTCGAAGATAATTCCCTTAATAAGTACGATCTTTAAGTTTTGAATAACACATTCTAATTTTTTGTATCGAATGAATTATATTTTAGGTAATTATTCATATTGTCATTTGGACAAAATTTATTATTAGTTAAGGTTATAAAACAGTTTTACTTTGCATGGGAGGTAGGGTGACGTAACTAGATATTCCACGGAATTACAGGATTGTAAATTGTTGCTCAAGTCCCACTTACTTCCATGCTAAACCACACTTCATCTTCGTTTCCATCATTTCTTCGAAATATGCCATAAAAGTCTGGTAAATTGGGATGATGTGAAAAGTCACGTAAAATTCGGTATTCTTCTTGGACATAGTGAGCAGTATCTCTGTTATATCTCTGTATTTTAACGGCGACTTTCTTTCCTCCTGCTTCCGTATCTTTTGCAATGTAAACTTTACCAAAAACTCCTGTTCCAATACATTCTCCCAAATTGTAGCGATCATCTACTTCTGGAAGATCGTCGTAGTCGAATGCGCGATTTGATTTTCCCATATTGGTAACTAAATAGTAACGCTTTTGTTTGATTTTTATGTAAGTAATAATTAAATTGTGTCATTATATATTGCAATATTGTTAAAGGTATTTGTATGGAGCATGGTACTGTATGTGGGTAATAAGTATGAACAGTGGGAGTGGTGAAAAAGAAAAGGTTAGAAGCGTTCGAAATGTGGTGTTACAGGCGCTATGGAAGTCAATGAGAAATAGGATGGTAAGGCACCTTCCTCAGACATGAAGAAAAAACTTTTAGGTGTTTCATTCCCACCAGCTAGTAATGCTGGTGGGCGAGCAGTCCCTCCGGACTACGGCGGAAGGTAGGGCGGAAGGTCCTCTTCAGCCTACTTTCAGGAATCGTGGGAATGGGCGGGTAGTGGTTCGGGTGAGAAAGTTGAGACGGACGAAATGAAGACAGAAGAGAATGAAAGATTATCTGTGGAATATTACTGCCCCAGCATTTGCCTAAGTGATCCAAGGAAACTACAGAAAACTTGGACCAAGGCAGACGGAACCGGCGTCCTCCTGAATGCTAACCAATGGTCTCTAGACCATGGCGCTCGGTTAGACATGAAGAGTTAGTTAGAGACATATTAGAAGCACAAACAGGAGGTAAGAGAAGAAGTAGACCTAGACTGGATTACTGTTGACAAATAGTTTAAGGATGTGGGATGTTCTAGTTATAGAGAAATGCGGAGATTAACTCAGGATAGGAAGGAGTGGAAGTGCGTGCGTGTCCAACCAGTTTTAGGACTTACGTCCTTATAATGATGATTACGTATTAGGTATAGTCAAAACTAGAACAATTCTTACATTTGGGGTAATTCACGCCCAGCAGTGCTTGACATTCAAAAATGTAGTATTTAAGATTCATGGAATCGTCAACTGATATGCGTATTGTTGTTGTTCAATAAATCCATAAACGTTTCTTACAATAGATTGATTACACGCTTATTTGACAATATGCTTAACTTGAGTATAAATATGTGTGTACAAGAAGAAATAAAAGGCGGAAGTAATACATCAATTTCACTCGAAACTTTATCATTATCATTAGCAATAAATTTCCTAGCGATTAAAATTATTAAAACAATAAAAAATTTATAAAGATGACGTATTATTTTTTTAACGGTGCAAATTTGTTATCACTTTTTGCAAATCGATTTCATCTGGAGATCACGTGGAAAAGTGACTTTGTTTTAAATTTACGATTAATTAATAAGACCCGATATGTTGGACGGTTGTCCCTGATCCTGTAAAAGTATCTACTAATTAATACTTACACGCTAATAAAGTTTTCAAAACTGCTGTAATATTGGCGTTTAACAATACGATTGCAAATATTAGCGTGACTTACCTTTGTCTTGTGAGAGCAACTATTCTGGGTAAATTTCAATTTAATACTAACGGCCCTTCTAGCAAAATGCACTTGAAAATCAATTACACGTGGAAGACCAACAAGTTCGCCAAAAGATTAATTTTAAGCTCATTTGAACAAAATGTAGAGCACAACACGTGACTCAGTTTTATTGATTCAGCATTTTTAATTTCTATCAGTTGGACTTGGAATAGCAGGTAACGCAATTATAATTAATTAATTTCCTCTAGACAAACATTGTTTAAATTGGTATAAGAAATTGGTTTGGAAACGAAATTTGACGAATTCGAGGAAAACTATAAGTAAGTCTGCAAGGAATCTGTAAAACAACATTTGTTTTTTGTTATTGTTGGAATTTTGTTGAGTTGGACAATTATGGTCTAAAAATTGATTATCGTTGTTTGAACGTCTTTAAATTGGTAATCATTTGTGGTTTACTCCACGTAAATTTAAATTTTCTAATAGTTTAAGTCATACACAGTTAGAATCTAATTATATCATATAAATAAACTTATGAATTATATTAATGGGATAATTTGAATTGGCAATCATTTGTGGTTTACTCAACAAAAAGTTAAATTTTCTAATAGTTTAAGTTAAGTG
>NW_020438963.1:45861-58554 GCF_000699045.2 Agrilus planipennis
TATAATTATAATAATAAAATAAATACTACACTACTATCAGTCAGATAAAAATTACGAATACTGTTTTTGGAATGTTTAATTAATAAAGGTAAGTTATTTTGTAGTACGCAGTACCTCCGCTATCTGCATTTCAAATGATTACTTCAGAACTTTTCGTGAAATCAGTATGCAAAAACCACGTTTAAGTACTTTTATTTTGTATTGTTTTACGTATCTAATATTTCAAACAACACCTATTAAAGGGTGAAGTCTTTGGGCGACTATTATCACTTGAGATTGTTAAACTCAAAAAAGTGGAACATCAAATCAAATATTGAATATTATAAATTACTTGTAAAGAGTAAATAAAATTGAATATTGTCGACAATTTTCAAGGTTACCTACCAATTAGTACTGTTTCTTGTCTTGTCTCCTACATCAACAGCCATTTCGAAGATAGTACAGGTACATAAATCAATTTTCATCATCAATTACAAATAGCGACCCACTCTTCGATAGAACAATCTTGGCACTCAACTTGGCAACACCAAATAAATCTGCATTTGCATTTTTCGGTGCGTACAATTCTTTGGAGATTGTATCCTCTTCCGCAACAAAGGGATGAACAATTATCTGGACCGGTACTGGTTCTGTTACATTGCCTTCCAATCGTACCCAAGGCATCTGCATTTAAATCTTTTTCGCAAAATGTCGGGGATCTTTGGTAAAAGAGCAGACTTTGGACCAAATCCTTCTTTTTCATTTTATTGTCGGGGGTTACCCATAGTTTCAGACGCGCTTGTGGTTTTTTTCTTTTTTTCTTTGTAGTCGTTATTCTAAAACAAAAAGGCACTTAACAGCATATATAACTACTTTGTTTCATTATAAGTTGGAGAAGTCAGGGAGTAGAGGTAATTTAGAATGTTATGAGCCTTATTCTTGGGCTGCGTAGCGAGAAAACTCCGCCCATTGATTGATTTCTACATTTATAATTCTTAAAAACAATGGTCGTCGCTTTTTATAGTTCATTTGAAACTCCATCACTGATTATATGGTTATAATCAATGGAAAAAAGGCCGAGTCAGTGTTTTCCACATGTACAACCTACCTACAATATGAATGCGATAAGGTTCGCCTTTCGCGCATCGGGAGTCCATGTTATTTTAAACTGCCTATACCTCCAAAAAAAATTCTGGTATTCATCAAAATAGAAATCGCGCCCTGTTTAACTGTTACAATAATCCAGAAAATTTCATAGACAAAAATTTAAACAAATCTATTGGAATTAAAGTTACTTCCAGAGTCTGTTAGTTGTTTGATCAAAACTTTCTACGGTGGAAATTGCGGTCTACAATTTCTGATTTAGACAACCTTCTGACCAAGAGTTTAATTTGGTAGTGTAATGAACTCAAATTAAGGTTAATTAAATTTACTCAAATTATATGTCTACATTTTTGAATTCATGAATTTTCAATTTTTAAACAAAACTTAAATAAAATTACTGTATTGTTGTNCAAATACTTAATTTAAAAATTAAAAACGAGTTACGACAACCAAAGCGCCTTCCTCAGTTAAAGATTCAATTTAAAGGCGTTTTATATTCGTGGAAATATAGATAGTTTATTTCTATAGAACCCGATTTAATTTTCTTGTACCATTAACCTATTAAATGAAAAAAATATTAAAAAGTGCCTACCTGTTTTGGTTTTTTTGTTTGCCGTTTCCCAAATTGGAATGATTTACTAAGATCGCTTTCTCGTATCGATCTTTCAGTATTTTTCCGATTTGTTTGATGTCAGGAACTTGTCGCCAACATGTTTTCAGTTCGCAACTCCCGGACACCCCATGGCACTTACATTTTATTTGCATATTATTTTTGATTACCTGTAATGAAAAATGTAAATAATACTTCTGCTTTGTCTTGAGAAACGATGGGCTGCTTCTATCACAATTAGGTTTAACTATTTGACTGATTGTGAGTAGTTTGTAAAACGTAAGGCGATATTCAAGTGTATCTACAAATCTACACAAAAGAAGAACGTATTTCCTTGCTATGATCATCGTTAATACTAATTTAATATAAGTAGTATATTATAACGATATTGAAAAGAATTGATTTAGAAATTGTAGTGAAGGAAAAAGAAAAACAATTCCTTGTCAATTTTCCGCATCGAATTTTCCGGGTAGTCATTTATCCGATAGTAAATAATTCCAATAGAAAATTTTCCGGCTCGAGTTTAACTAGGGGAAAGGTGGTAGGGAATTTTACCCCCCCCCCCCTAAACTTAATCGATGAATTCTGAATTCCGGAAAATGACTATCGGAAAAACTGAGTCGGAGGAATGTTCGGATATGAAAAGAAATATATGATGCACATTCATTAAAAGTCGTCCATCATGATAAAGTCTAAACCTTACAGTCCGAATTTTTAAAAGCCAATTCATTTTACTGGATGGGTATTATATAAACATCTTTGAAATGATTAGTGATCTATCCATAGTGTCTGTGGCGTGCTGATGAGATCGAAATTGCGAAGAATTTAATCTGTTTTTAGTAATCAGGTACCTAGCATAACTTTTTGGAATTTTATGTAGGTAGCTATTAGTTGTTCGATTTTGTAAATTCCTTACTGTAAATGGCTATATCTACTGACAATCTTTATAGCCAACATCTATGAAAGAAACCAACGAACCGTCGTTTAAGTAAAATGGATTGAAAAGCTAAAGCTAATCTATTCAGATAATAAGAGCAACAATAGTAATAATAGGTAATTCCAAGAAGGAATATATCGATTTCGAGAGCTTCTGACTCATGTGCCGTCTAGGTGCATTCATTACATTAATTCAGGCCTTTTGTGCCAACACAGAAAACTATCCGGGAGTTATTTCAAACGGAAAGTAAGGGTTTGTTTGTTTGGATCATCCCTCAAAGGAGCGGCTCGTTTGAAGTGCGAGCGCCTCTCTCATACTCCTTCTTCAAAGTATGAATGAATTGTGCAATTTGCTAAATAACGCTTGCAGGGCTTTTTCAAAGCGTTTGCTTACTTTTAGTAGACTGCTGCATGTGCTCGCGAGCGTGAAATTCACGTTGTGCACTTTTGTAATTTCAGACGATTTAAAATAATTGACTTAATTCGGATGTTTCATTCCAAATGGATAATATAATGAAATCAACGTTTTTTTGTAGGTGTATTTAATAAAATAAAAAAAGTATGTAAAAAATGGCATCGATGTGAAGCTTATATTTTACATCTTTCTTCGTTCCTGTTGTTTTTGTCTGTTGTACTCTTTTGATTATAATTTAACCGAGATTTAACTAAAAAATGCTTTTATTTGTAAATTAATCATTCAATTAAGAAGTCACGGTACGACAAGAGGTATTACAATTTATCTTCGATTAAACTCAACAAAATGAGAATGATTCCTTAACTATCGAAATATGTTTTAAATGTATTAGTGGATTAATTTTTGAACCCACTACGGATAACATCAAAAATTAATTCGTTGATTTAAAGTTACAAAATTTAATGTATCTCACCATGTTTTAGATATTTAAAGTAATTAAGTTTGAAAGAAAATACGAAAACATTCTACAATATAACGTAAAACAAGAAAAACTTTTTCCATATAATTTCAGAAGATCGTCTTTTTTTTAATTAGGAATCATAGGTGTTGGAAGTGATTAATGAAGGCATTTCCTCTTTTACGAAGCAAGAGTTTTTTTTTTGAGCAATTTTGTGTGAAACTGTTTCTTTCGGTCATTAATCCTTTTTTTGTTTTCGTCTCTTAATTTACCGTCGATGTGACGACTGCAGTAATGGAGCCTTAAAATTTTTGCACGCGGGCATAGTGATCAGAGAGCTTGGCAGAGGTGCCAGCAGGACCTGCGATGACCACAGGAGGCCAACAACAGCACCGCCCCCCTGACAAAGACGAAGAAGAAGCCGCCGCCTCCTCCATCGCGACCCAAACGTTATTATCATTATCATGGGACCACACGCGCCGATATTCTCATTAACTGTTTTGTTGTTGTTGTGTAGCGCTGCGCTTTCTTGAAATACGACCATGTCTTATAACTTCATCTGCATTCTTTACTATTGTAAAATTATTATGTACGACCTTAGGATCGGCGGCGGCAGCACCATTCGGTCGACTATAGCGTTGTTTTTGGTTCTGTATACGTGTCTTGGGTGCTGCTCTTTCGCGGCACTAGTTTCACCTCCAGATGACATACAACTGTCAGCTGGTTTGGTGATGATGATGACGATGATGAAGCCACCAGGCGGACTGCTTACTAGTTTGTTCGATATTCGAAGGTGGCTCGGAAGGTGGGCCAAAAGGTTTGACCATCACCTTTGCTAGATGTTTATTACGACTAACCCCCAAACACTGACGTGATTATTTTCAATATTTTTTATATAATGTGTAGTACATACGAGCCCTCATGTCTCACTTAAGTTTGCTTAGTTAAGTATCTTCTTTTTTATTGGAAATTTCTCAAGTTAGAGGGTACACTTGTGTATGAAAATTACAATACGGAAATTATTTACTGATTAATATTAAAGTTTAATAACAAAAAGAAGAAAAACTTGAAATAATGGGCCTAATAAATTAACGTTGTGGGCCATTTACGCGGCATATTTTCATTTTTGAATGTTACTTTCCTTGTTTCTTTAGAAGTAGATTGATCCTGAGATATTCTTAATTTATTATTAAGAAGCTATTAAATGAAAAAAATATTAAAAAGTGCCTACCTGTTTTGGTTTTTTTGTTTGCCGTTTCCCAAATTGGAATGATTTACTAAGATCGCTTTCTCGTATCGATCTTTCAGTATTTTTCCGATTTGTTTGATGTCAGGAACTTGTCGCCAACATGTTTTCAGTTCGCAACTCCCGGACACCCCATGGCACTTACATTTTATTTGCATATTATTTTTGATTACCTGTAATGAAAAATGTAAATAATACTTCTGCTTTGTCTTGAGAAACGATGGGCTGCTTCTATCACAATTAGGTTTAACTATTTGACTGATTGTGAGTAGTTTGTAAAACGTAAGGCGATATTCAAGTGTATCTACAAATCTACACAAAAGAAGAACGTATTTCCTTGCTATGATCATCGTTAATACTAATNTGTAATATCAACTAAAATACTTAGTAAATTTATTTCTGCTGGGATTTTATTTTTACATATTCGGGTCCAAATTGTAATTTTCATTATTTTCGAAGCAACGGGAAAGTGGGATAAATTGTAAATATCGATTTAATATTTAAGTAAATTTTCCATTTCCACTTTCTCCGTGTACCGGCTGTTTCGCTCGAGTTGATGTCCCCAATTCGTGTAAAGGATCATCGAAAATACAATAATTTGATAAATTTGTTTGTAAAGTCCTGACCAGGATCATCAGGATAAAACTAAAGTCTGTAAATGAGTAGAATGACTGTAAATACCTACTGTCCTTTATCGATATAAAAAAAAATTGACTTTCTATCCTTCGGGGACAGTACGTTCTTTCTGAATAAGAAGTACCCTGTGTCCTTTTTTCTACCCCTGACAATGTGTACAAAATTTCATAATGATCGGTTGAATGGTTAAGGCGTGAAATCGTAATAATAATCAAACAAACATCATTCGCATGTAAAATATCAATTAGGATACCATGAGATACTTGAATAATCTCTGAAATATCGGAATAACCTTATTTTTATTTGTAGAGTAGCTACACATAATTTTTAAACAGTAATCTTTGCATTTCATCCGTTTTCATCGCGGATTTTCTTAAGGATAATCATTGAACCTACTAAACAGTCGACTTGAAACTCCATACAATATTATCCGAGTAAATTTTGTGATTTTTTTGAATTCACTCATCCTCCCTCTTCATAACCTCTACATTTAGAATGTTTAGTTGTAAAATTAATTACATTATTTCTTTTAGATGCATGAGTTGTACTTACTAGTCTTCCAACTTGGTTGTTGTGTAGATTTATTTTGGATTGTATGTCTGAGGCTTTTTCCCGTGAATCCAGAAATTGCTTTGAAAATCGAATTCCATATTGTAAATTATGTGAACAGCCACCCCACTTGAACGTAAAGTCCTCTGAGCCCTTTTTCATATTTTGCTTATTTGGATCGCATCCGCAACTGATGATAAACCCTTGACTACAAGCTCTTGCTACATTCATGACTACTGCTGCCGATGACAGGGCGTATACAAAGGCCGATTCTCTATATCCTACAAAGAAATGTTTTTCAATTTTACTAAGAAGTATACAACTGTCCCATGGTTTTTATATATATTAATCTTTTATTTATTCCTCATTACGGAGAAAATGAAAAAGAAACATTTACCTAAATATTAAAAAGATATTTACAATTTATCCCACTAGAGACTAGACCCTTGCTTCGTAAGTCAAAATAATAAAAATTACAATTTAGACCCGAATTTGAAAAAATAAAATCCCAGCAGAAACACATTTACTAGGTATTTTAGTTAATATTACAAGTATAATTGAGCAAATATTAAAAAAAAGGTTTTCAAAATCGAGATTATTACAAGTTACCTAATAAATTCTATTAATTATATCGCAAATTCAGTCATTTACAATCGAAAATTGTAATTTCTGGGTTGTCATAAAATAGCAGTATTAGCATTTAGCAAGGAGGACTTAGAGATATCATTAAATAAAAGGGAAGCGGTATTAACGAAACAGTACTGCATGAAAATAAATAAAAGTAAAACAAAAATACTGGTATGCAAGGGAAGAAAAAGTAGGGAAGGAGCGAATATAAAGATAGAAGACGAAAAATCAGAAGAAGTGGCTGATTTTAGGTATCTAGGAGGTCAGATAAGTCAGAGCGGAAGGAGTAGTAGGGATATAAAGCAGAGGATAGTGCAGGGTCGTGTCGCCTTCAATAAAAGGAAGTAACTTCTGTTGCAAACGGTTAATTAAGAAATTCAAAAAATAGTTGTTAAAGGTGTATGTTTGGAACACGGTGCTGTACGGGTGTGAAACGTAGACAGTAGGCGCGGCGGAAAAAAAAAGGTTAGAAGCGTTCGAAATATGGTGTCATAGGCGAATGATGAGGACATCGTGGATAGAGAAGGTTAAAAGGTATTAGAAAGAATAGGAGAACAGAGGACTCTATGGAAGTCAATAAGAAATAGGCAAGATAGGTTGGTAGGACACCTTCTCAGGCATGAAGGTTTAGTCAGGGACATATTAGAGGCAGAAACGGTAGTTAGGAGGGGTAGACCTAGATTAAATTACCATTCGCAAATAGTTAAGGATACCGGAGATAAAAATATTCAGTCTCTCAGAGTCTCTGAAAGCGAGACTCGAGTCTCCGTGTCTCATCGAGTCTCTCTGGTGCCGCTGAGAGAGACTGTCGAGAAACTGTAAAAAAAAAACTGTTTAGCGTCTCTGAACGAGAGACTCGAGTCGCTCATAGAGAGATTCTCATTATGTATCCAGTCTCTAAACGAGAGGCTAGAATTTCTGAACGAGAGACTCGAATCTCTGAACGAGATATTCGAATCTCTCAATAGGTGTTGTCTCGATAGACATGGTTTAAATTTTCTAAGTTCAACATATTTTAGAGATCCCAGTCTTTCTACGAGAGAATCGAGTCTCCCAATTTTTCAGTTTTATTCATTCAGTCTCTCTGTGAGAGACTCGAATCTCTGATTGAACAATTTTATCGTTCGAGTCTTTCATTGTTACCGCCACAGACCCATAAAAACACCTAGGCAATAACTGAGAGACTGTGAAAGACTGTGAGAGACGCTCTCAGAGACGCTGAAAGACTCTGAGAGACTGGAGAGAGACTAAAAATTCTTGTTTAGGGTATGGGTTATTCTACTATTAGGGAAATGCGAAGATTAGCTCAGGGTAGGAAAGAGTGGAGGTACGTGTCCAACCAGTCTTAGGACTGAGCACCTTATGATGATGATAAAAATTTAGTTTTCTCCGTAATAACTCCCGAAAAACCATTCATTGCGGATGGTTGCTAATAATGTGTCACTTGACATTGTTGACATGTTTTATTTGCTGCAGAAGTCATAAACAATTGGCAGTAATAATGCTTAAGTCAACCACTCTCGTGACAGTAACTACCAGTTCTCCATTTTATTTAATGATAATTGAATCTTGGATTTATTACATAGCAGAGGTGATAAATTGCGATAGAATTTTCCGTAGGAGAACCAACTACGCAATTAATCGATTGATTTTCTATTAGTAAATGGCGAAGCAAATTTATTAAGATCATTGAAAATCGACTTTCTAACGACGTAGAACGATTCCGTTTATCTATCACAACGCTGATGACATAATGTACTGATTAATATGTACCGATGTTTCTTTTGCATGCATGTCGAAGTAAAGAAATAGTCATCGAGAGGTTGTTGTTCTGTGGCCAACAATAAATTCTTTTGCGAGTCGAATGTTTAAATCGCTCCGATCACAAATAACGCAAGAAACGGCCCTAATAAATCTGCTTAGCGTTCGTACGGCAGCTACAAACAAGGTATGAGGGAGAGATAAAAATTTTGAGGACAAGTACTATATAGGGTATTGGTTGCTGTTTTATTATGCGGCATTCAATGGTGACGTGATCGTAAATCTGTACGGCGGCACCGAGCTACGCTCCCGCGTTGTTGGGGCTCTGGATGTACGTTTCCTTGCTTGTTTGTTTGTTTGTTTGTAAGTATGTATGCGTGTGTGTGTGCAAATGGTACCAACTCATGCCGAAGAAGATGGATGGCATTTGTCTATGGCCACTTCTTCGTTGTCTTCGCATATTCGCTACTGCCACGCATACGCACAATTGTCATTCACTACTTTGCTGATAAATAATTACATACGTACGTACGACTACAGGACCGTAGGTAGACTGAGCTAGTCCTGGGAAAATTTGAACCTGGACTAGGCGCTAGCCTAATACCACTGTACTAGTAAAACAGAAACTTTTGGGTGGTTTATTCCCATAAGCTACCTCCTATACTGGTGGGTGGGCAATTCCCTCGGATTTAGCCGGAGGGTATGGCAAAAGGTCCTCTTCAGCTTCCCTTTAAAAATAATGGGAACAGGTGGGTGGCGCTTGGAGTGAAAACCGAGCGGCATGGCCTAGAGGTCTAGACCATTGCTTAGCATTCGGGAGGACGCCGGTTCGATTCCGGGTCCGTCCGTCTGCCTTGGTTCAAGTTTTCTGTAGTTTCCTTGGATCACTTAGGCAAATGCTGGGGCAGTAATATTCCACAGATAATCTTTCACTCTCTTCTGTCTTCATTTTGTCCGTCTTAACATTCTCACCCGAACCACCACCCACCCATTCCCACGATTCCTGAAAGCAGGCTGAAGAGGGCCTTCCGCCCTACCTTCCGGCATAGTCCGGAGGGACTGCCCGCCCAACCAGCATTACCGGCTGGTGGGAATGAAACACCCAAAAGTTTAAGTTTTTTTTGGAGTGAAACAGATGAAACGGACGAAATGAAAACAGAAGAAAGTGAAAGACTTTATCTGCGGGATAATAATAATAAGAAATTAGAGTCAAAAAGAGGCAAAAAGATTTATCGTAGATGGTAAAATCAGACCGACGTTTCGCCTCTGATTTGAGTCTTTATCATTTTCGACGGTTTGCCAGCAATACCTTAAAAACTTACCTTGACGAAACTCAAATCAAAAGGCGAAACGTCGGTGGGTTTTACAATAATAAAATCTTTTACCCCTATTTGACTCTGATTTCTTATTACTATCTTAATCTGAAGGGGAAGATATAGAGAATACAATTTATCTGTGGAATATTGCTGTCCCAGAATTTGCCTAAATGATTTCAAAGAAAACAAAGAAAAACATGGACCAGGGCAGACGGACAGACAGGCAGAATGTAAATGGTGACCCCCGGCAACTGGCGGACCGCGATCCAAATTCGAGCCGTGGAATGTCAAAAACTGGACCGCCAGAAATTTTTGAAAGTAAATTACTAAAATTGTTTAAAAAATATTTTTCTGTAGACAACAAAGTATGTTTGAGCATTGAGCGCTATCCCTATTATTTTTTGGATGAGGGAGTATATTTTTTCTGGACCTGGATCCACCTTAAATTTCTTGCAGACGCCACCGGGACCGACGGGGTATGCACCTCCTTGAGCCAATTTTCGTATTTTTTGAAAACCAAAGCAACCTACATGTTTAACTATTTACGAATCTGTCCCCAATCAGCTCTTTAAGTATGAGGAGGTGTCCTATCAACCTACCTTGCATATTTCATAAAAATTGCGTTTGTTTTTGAGGTATTCAAAAGTACCCCTACTACTAGTTGTACACAAAACAAAAACCATTAATAGAAAAGATATATACAACAGACGAAAAACATAAAAGTTGAAAAGACACAAGAACACAACAAGACACAAAAATATATACAAAAAATAATGAAAACAAGCAGACAATTAACAATAAAGAAACGTTGTAGACTTACTCGAATTTTGAAAGGAGAGTGGTTTGTGAATATGACTTAACTAAGACTTTTGGGTGTTTCATTCCCACCAGCCAGTAATGCTGGTGGGCGGGCAGTCCCTCCGGACTACCGGAAGGTAGGGCGGAAGGCTCTCTTCAGCCTGCTTTCAGGAATCGTGGGAATGGGTGGGTGGTGGTTCGGGTGAGAAAGATGAGACGGACGAAATGAAGACAGAAGAGAATGAAAGATTATCTGTGGAAAATTACTGCCTCAGCATTTGCCTAGATGATTCAAGAAAACCACAGAAAAACTTGGACCAAGGCAGACGGACCCGGAATCGAACCGCCGTCCTCCCGAATGCTAAGCAATGGACTAAACCTCTAGGCCATGCCGCTCGGTACTGAGTATGGAAATTTAGGGGTTTATATACAGCTGAATTGTTAGTAAAAAGAGATAGAATATTCAAGAAGAAAAAGTATGGACTGTAGGGTTGAAGGTACAGGTTTATAGCACTCAGAGTGATCAATATAGAATTTTAGGAAAAGTTATTAAGGGAAAGTCCAGCTATTAGTAAAGGAGTGCATGCAAGTATAGGTGAAGATGAAATTCTAGGTAAAGGTTAACGATAGTAGAACAATAGAATCTAGGTTGAAAGGAAACAAAGGCATGCACAAGATAAGAAGTTGTAAAAAATAGATTTAGAAGAATATTTACAAAACAATAATAATAATAAAAATTCAATCAAACGAATATAAAAATTAATTTTAACGGTGTTACCGCTACATAGATATTCATTATCGAAGAACATAACTCACAATCAGTATGGCTAGGATTTTAATTAGATTAGTTGTATGATGCTACCTATTTGTATGCAATCGACAGTGACTTCAAAGTGCGATAATTAGTTCAAAGAAGTTCGAAGACGTGTTAATTCTTCATTGTATTTGTATGTAGATCGTTTTCGAGTCGGAAAAAGGATCACACCATTAACTAATATGTGTCAGAAAGAATTCAGGTCCATAACGTGATGAAGGCCCACGACGGGCAAAAAGCAAGGGTGAAATGGGCATAAAAAGGGCGTACGGTTGGGAATGGTCCTTGTGTCAATTATAAAGACTGTAACGAGCAAATTGCAAGCACAAGCCGCGGATCGACTGCATTTAATGAGAACTGGATGTCGTTAGGTTTTTTTGTACTTATCGCTTAGTTCGACTCAAAGCCAAGGTAATCACGGCGAGCGTGACGAAATTATTGATGAAGTCCGAGAAGCGAAAATTCGCTGAGCAGTAAACAATTGATAAGAAGAATATTATATATCGTTTATATACGAGGGTGGATTGATAAGTTTCCGGCCTGACCAAGAAAAACAAGGTTTTTAAAAATTTTTTTTTTTTATTTCTCAACATAATCTCCTCCAAGGCTGATACATTTCTCATAGCGNGAAATAAATTTACTAGGTATTTTAGTTAATATTACAAGTATAATTGAGCAAATATTAAAAAAAAGGTTTTCAAAATCGAGATTATTACAAGTTACCTAATAAATTCTATTAATTATATCGCAAATTCAGTCATTTACAATCGAAAATTGTAATTTCTGGGTTGTCATAAAATAGCAGTATTAGCATTTAGCAAGGAGGACTTAGAGATATCATTAAATAAAAGGGAAGCGGTATTAACGAAACAGTACTGCATGAAAATAAATAAAAGTAAAACAAAAATACTGGTATGCAAGGGAAGAAAAAGTAGGGAAGGAGCGAATATAAAGATAGAAGACGAAAAATCAGAAGAAGTGGCTGATTTTAGGTATCTAGGAGGTCAGATAAGTCAGAGCGGAAGGAGTAGTAGGGATATAAAGCAGAGGATAGTGCAGGGTCGTGTCGCCTTCAATAAAAGGAAGTAACTTCTGTTGCAAACGGTTAATTAAGAAATTCAAAAAATAGTTGTTAAAGGTGTATGTTTGGAACACGGTGCTGTACGGGTGTGAAACGTAGACAGTAGGCGCGGCGGAAAAAAAAAGGTTAGAAGCGTTCGAAATATGGTGTCATAGGCGAATGATGAGGACATCGTGGATAGAGAAGGTTAAAAAGGAAGAGGTATTAGAAAGAATAGGAGAACAGAGGACTCTATGGAAGTCAATAAGAAATAGGCAAGATAGGTTGGTAGGACACCTTCTCAGGCATGAAGGTCTAGTCAGGGACATATTAGAGGCAGAAACGGTAGTTAGGAGGGGTAGACCTAGACCTAGATTAGATTACT
>NW_020438963.1:63500-142388 GCF_000699045.2 Agrilus planipennis
GCTGTCAAACCTACACTAGCAAGGAGATCGGGCTGAAACTATAGCTACAAGCTATCCAAGGATGGTACTATAGAATGTCACCTCAAGGTAGGCCTAGTGGCGTCATCTCTTGGTTAGGCCGGAAACTTATCAATCCACCCTCGTATATCACTATATAGTATAAAACAAAGTCCCGCTGTCTGTCCCTATGTATGCTTAAATCTTTAAAACTGCGCAACGGATTTTGATGCGGTTTTTTTTTAAAGATATGTAGAGTGATTCAAGAAGAAGGTTTATATGTATAATACATTCGTAATATAGAGAGAAACACTGATAATTTTAGAGGTTTCTAATGTGATGTAAATAAACACATTTTTTGCGCTTACATTGCAAACGCTGGTTGAACCCTACGAGATAGATCAAAATAATATACTACAGTATTGTACATCATAAAAAGGTCTACAAAAAAGTCCGGGATGGTATATGTCTATCTCTTAGATATAACCCACAATAACCATTTTTTATCCTTTACTTTTTATGAGAAATAATGACTTATTTACGAAGCGATTTTAAGCAATACAGCATTAATCCTTATCCAATTAAATACTTTTAAATACATTGTGCATTTAATATAGATAGATATGGCCCTTTACAGCATGTAATTTAAATGAATATTTTCGAATATATTACAGATTTAAAATGCAGGGACATGCGGTTGCGGCTGTACTGGCCGGGGGGCCGGTTTGTATTATCTAATGACAAAAAAGCTGTAAATGTTGTATATAAAGACATTCAATAGTATATTAAGTATCAGCATTGCAGCCTTGCGAAGATGGAGCGGGTCGCTAGTATGTTATATTTTACTAAAGGAAGTGTGGATCTAGTTTCGCCACGATTATATGTAGGTGTAAGGGAAAGTATTTACCTTTACTCCTTATTAGCGATCTACTACTGTACCTTCTCCACGTGAAACCCTTATTATTTTAAATAAATTTCATTTATAATGAATGTGAATAATTTTTTATTGCTAGCAAGTAAGAACTGACATTTCTCAGTGAAAAGTGTGAACGACATTTTGCAACTGGCGATTACCTTTAATTGTTAAGATCCTGGCTACATACTGGCACATTGACAAATGTGTTTTAAAGTAAAGGGTTGAACTTGACATCACTAAAACATGCGACAGAAAAATAGTTACTTATATGGACAATTATTGATAATAAAATACGTATGACATTTTTCCGCCAAATATTTTTGCCGTTAATCTGACCCTTGGGCTTATCTTGCTAGTCCTCCCTTAAGACAAGTGTATTAGAGAAGAGTGTATAATAAAAGGTCGTTAAGTCGTTAGTCACAAAGATAAAGACATATAAAATAGCGACAAAACTATACACTAGGTTGACCTATGTTTCCGATTAATCCATTTTTATTTCAGTAGAAAAATTGCGTTTGTTTTTGAGATGTTATTATTAGTTTGATTATAAATTTTTTGAAAATTGTTCAAGAATTTTGAAATTCAAAAAAAGTGAATGTTAAACAATTGGAGATTGTAGTTTTTTACATATTAACATTTTCGGCAACGAGAGTGATGGATTTCACTTTCAATGCAAGAAAAGAATAATGTTTTCCTTTGTTAAGGTCCCTATTGAAAACCCCACCAGGCGGTTAACCGGGTTCTAAGTCAGGTGCCTGATCGGGTTCTTTATTAGATGCCTAGACGGGTATTCATGTCAGATACCTTATTAGGCATTGTGTCAAAGCCCTAACTGGGCCACTGATCAGATGCATGACATAATTTTAATAGAATACAATCACAATGGGTATTTCGAAGGGTATTTAATTCTTAGCCAAATTGGGCATTATTTCTAGTCAAATCATAGGTTTGCGATTTAAGCGGCTACTACATCAGGCGATTAGTTTTTAACCTTAGTGGGTACTAAGTAAATATTTTGATTTAATAGGTCATTAAAAAAATATTTCATATGTAACTAAAAGTGTTTGTTTTCTAACTGCATAATAAAAGAAAAATAGAAGCTTTATCTATTAGTAGTATACATTAAAAATATCAAAAAGTAGTTTTTATCACTGGAATTTTCTTTCTTCGAATAGTGGATCGAATTGTCGAAGATATTCCCAACGGTTTTTAAAATTCGTTTATGTTTAACTTAAGCTAAAAACGAAACATGTTTTTTGTTATAATTTTGTGATTATTAATGATCCGTGTTTTGCGTTGGGAAATTTTTGTTAATTTCTTGCTATGTGTGTTAACCGAATTTAGTTTGTTTAGATTCATTAAATTATGCATTTTCATCGGAAATTATAAGCATATTTTAAAGAAGAATCTTAAGTTATCGGAAATAACTACCTCTAAATTGTTTTTAGTTGACCTTAATTTGATCGTATTCAGTATATTCGTCTCACAATTGCGGTCTTGAGAAGCGCTGTAGTAAACGGTAAACAAAAATTAAATCCAAGAGCTTTTGCTTTTTGCTAAAGTCGGGATAGAGTTGTTTTTATACATATATAAGCAAATGTGCCACCATGCGTCGTCGGTACAATTGAATTTCATTATTTGATTGTGGTAATGGTCTAATGTTGCTAATTAATCCAACTGGGAGCGATGACGTGACCTATGAGTGATTCAAATAAACGTTAAGGTCCATCAGGAATAACTTCTTTTCCCGTTCAACGTGCACTTTTTACGTAATCAGTTGAATTCTTGTAATCATTTTGCAATTGCCGTAGTAAACATCGTTTCGTTTTCTTCATGCCTGAGTTTTCCGAGTTGTTGTAACCATAAAGTTCCTCGGAACAATGTCATTTGAATCGTCCACGTACATAGATACGTTACAGTAATAGCTGATGTACCGACCACCGGCACTGATTGTGCAGTTCGCCGTGAAAGGCATAATTGTCGGCACGTATGTCTACCACCATTTCCATATAAATAAAATGGACAATGCGGATGGTCTTCCAGCTTCTTGATGGCCACTCCGTCGTCGCTACACGTTATCCCGCTGGCTTCTGACGGACAGCTGTTGTGCCGCCTGTCACTTACATCCAATCTTCGGACAACGCAACAGCATCTTGAAACTTGCAGCTTTCTTGCTTTCTTTTTTCAAATTGATATCCGTACGTGTGCACGAATTGAATGTCACTTATCATTCTACTGACTGCTCTAATTTTCAATGACACGTAACCATTTCCACGTTTCCCTCTTAGATATTAAATATGTTTATGAAAATAAAATAAACGCTAATATTAGTGGTACAAAAGCTTCAACGACCCAACGAGTAAGGTGAACTCGAGCTTCTTTTTTTTGAAACCGAGATAGAAGGCAAATAGGTAAAAGACAGATTCACTGTTTAATGCTTTTTTGTGCATGTAATTTAGGTAAATAGCTATGCGTGTTCTACCAAGACACTTATACTGTGAGCTAGTGCTTATAATGGTTGAAAAATTATGGGGCTATGGCAATAATTGCTTTATTAACTTCAACATGTGTCGTTTTTATGTAACTAATATATGCTACGAATATTACCAACTAATCAAGTAGGGTGTAAAATGGAACTAAAAATGTTTTTAAAAAGGATAATATTTAGTCGTTAAATTCGAACCGTCTTCGACTGACTACATATAAACAATGTAATAATTATTAAGCAGGTACATTTTATTAGTTATTTTTCTTTGCAGTAAAGACTGAAGAACAAACAAAACAGCTCAAACCCCAACGCCAAAGCAGTGAACCTTGTTACCGAAAAGTGCTTCGGACAACTACAGTGTCGTGTTTTGGCTTTGGGGTTTGTGCTATTTTGTTTGTTCTACAACAATCGCCAAAGTTTTTCCAATCTTCATATTTAGTAAAGACTGAATTTCCTTTTCGGTGAATCGTGCCGAATTGCCATTGTCGTTGCAATTTAGTTTATTTTTTTCTTGTCCTTATTCTCAAATTATCATATTACATAACTCATTCCAAATTGTAAGTTACTGCACCTATTGGTGATATAAGCAAATGCCCGACTAGACTAGAATTTTGAGGGGGGTGCAGGTAGGATCCGTAAATGGGTAGCCCACTACCCCTTGTAGGTCCCTTGCCGCATTTGCGCATCAACAGGAATGCCGCATGTGGCCTCCGCGGCGAAAAATTATTGCTACTCCATTAAAAATTTTTAGAAACATGAACTTTATTATTAATGAAAAAAATACAAAATTGAATGAGAAATATATTTTACCAATGAGAAACGGTTCACTTTTACTTATGTAGCAACGGTGTAACACACATTATATCTCTACTTTCGTCACTAACATTAAGATAAACTATTTTTTTTTCAACATCTATGATTTTACAGGTAGTAATATTTTCATTGTTTGCAGAAACTATAGGTACATTTCTAAACATTTAACATCGCATGGATACGTATATAGGGATTTTCTTTTTCGTAGTAGTTTTTCACAATTTATATCTCCATTTGGAGGAATATATACATATATCACTTGTTTGTAAAATTTGTTTGCTCTTAAGTAAGACTGTGTTAGTAAGCTCTTTTGTAGTCAATAATAGTTTAATTGCAATCGTTTTACTGTTGTTCAACTTGATGCGTCTGAAATTGTATTGAAACGACGACATAATTGGGCAAGGTGATTGTTACCATTTTTTTATAAGTTTTTTTATTTTACCCAGAGTATTTTCAAATTGTAAGTTTATACATGTTTACACCAATCCTCATTTTAGTATCACCACTTTTTTTGGTGGGATTTTTATGAGGAATCTAAGGGGAAATCCCTATATCGGCATGCCCCTCATTAGTCACATGAGGCCCGCACGCTAGGTTGGAGCATGCCCTTTTTAAATTCTAGTAGGGTGAATATGCAAGAATAAAATGCGTTTTTACTTTGTAACTGTAATTGGTGTAACTGGATTATCTGACAGTAGAAAACGTTCTGGAACTAGTTAGTTGTTAAAACGTCTTATTAAAAGATCGGCGGGTTCCTTAGACCTAATTTCGATATCTAGGACGTAATGGTATAGACAATGGGTTGTACTAATTCAAGCCGTTCTATTACCTATAATCTCACAGAATCGCGTCACCGACCTTCCTTATAGCATCATTATTAGTTTTACCCCGAGTTCATCCGAGCCTGAAGTTTCATATTAATCCTCTAATTACATTGTTTGTGGTTAATAAATTAGATGCATGTTTTTGCTTGTACTTTCTAAACGATTTGCTTCGGTCTTATAATGATCAGATTTAATTCAGTGTACAGGTACGGATAATTACACGTGTTCGTTTACAACTTGCAAACACGCTGAAAAATAAATTAAGTCTTTCCACTGTGAGACAAGAGACAAGAGATCGTACTGATGAATCTAATAAAATGTAGATACGTACGTAGCCAAGTATATAACGGTTCGCTGACGTTGATGACATTTACAAGGCAGATTATTTACCTACAAGACGTAACCAACTTAGTCATATATTTCTAGAATACTTACAAAATCTCTACAAGCGATTAGCCATAGGTGGTGTACGTTTTGTGGTTTTATTGCGTGTGTTTAGCTGGTATAGCTCCGGAACTACACACTGGCGTGATTTGCTCGGACAATTAAATAGAAATAAAACGAAACCGTCAGTAATTAATTTAACATTTTTATGGGAATTTTGTATACTTACTATTAGTGGTAACCGATAATTAGTTGCAAACAATTTTAATAAAATAAATGAGTTTTTAATAAATATTTTGAGTTAAAAAGGATTTAATTACTTTAACTATATTTCTATCAAAATGAAGCTGTATGTAAAAGGTCAAACTGATTGACTGATTTATCTGGTATGCAAGAAAAATAAAAGCAGGTAAAGAGCGAATATATAGATAGGAGACGAAAAATTACAAGATTTTGGTAGCTAGGAAGTCAAATATCTCAGGATAGAAGGAGCAGTTGAGATAGGTCGAGAATAATGCAGGGTGGAGTCGCCATCAATAAAAAGAAGTCACTTTTATGCTCATAAACGGTTATGATCTAGAAATTCAAAAAATATTGTTAAAGGTGTATGTCTGAAGCGTGACGCTGTAAGGGTGCTAAACATGGACCGTGGACGCGGCGGAAAAAAAACGATTACAGGCTTTCGAAATGTGGTGTTACAAGCGAATGATGAGGATGGCGTGAATGCAGAAGGTTAGAAATTAAGAGGTATTAGAAAGAACAGAACAGAGGTTACTATAGTTAAAGAGACATATTAGAAACAGAAGCAGGAGTTAAGAAGGGTAGTAGAGCTAGATTAATTTACTGTTCACAAATAATAAGAATGTGGGATGTTCTAGTTTTACGGAAATGCAAAGATTAGCTCAGGACAGGAAAAAATGAAATTAAACCTTTACTCTATGAAAATCAACAATTAAGTCTAAACCATACAACAAAACAAAGCACTTTTTAAAGACCTTCTAATAAGAGCTTTTGGTTTAGACTTAATTATGGATTTTCATCAAGCAAAGGTTGAATTTCATCATCATCATAAGGTCGTCAGTTCTCAGACTAGTTTGAATGCAATAAAAAGCTTATTATTTAATTTAAATTAGTTCTCGTAAAACTTGCCAGTTTATCCTGCAAGAGTTGTACATTGTAATTTAATTATGACGATAATCTTGGATATGTTTTAAGGGAATATTTTAATGAGAAGCGCGAAAAAATAAAATTCTACAACACATAAAAGAATACCTTAACATTAGTAGTTGTTGCAGTAGATAATAATATAATTAGAGTATGTTAGGTATATGAAAGTCCTTTCTGCAGCTAACAGAGATACAGTTTCTAATTAGTTTTTCTATTTAACTTTCAACTGAAATTCAAATGATCGTAAACTCAGTTTTATAGGAATTTCATTGCGGAAGTTTCACTATTACGAATATATAGCTTAGTTATTAGTTAAAACAGCAATTAGGTATTACGAGTTCGCTTATATGGGATTCGTTCGCTTGGGCTTTCTTCAGATGTAATAATATTTCTTACTTTCCCAGCCTTTAAATACACAGAAACAATTTAGAACATGTGGAGTAAAATGCATAAAAAAAACTTAAATGAGGATTAAAATTGTTTTATAAGCACAAGTAGGGGAAGTACTGATGCTAATGTTGCTCCCAAACAATTATTTTTTATAGTACCTATACAAGGATTGTTAGTCTCAAAGAGCATACATGAAATGAATACCACAATTCTTAGTTGCTACGTTTCGTCAACGATATTTCCGACCTCTTCAGGCGATAAACTACACAATACTGTTATAAGTTTCAATCATTTCAAGCAATTCGGCGAAAAGAAGTTGGCAAAAAGTTACAGATTGGTTGATTATCCGATTGACTGTTTGATCGGAACTTAATGAATGGTTTATTGGGATGTTTCGGAGAGGATGATATTTAATGGAGAGTCCGCCATAATTAGCCATAAGATAAGCTACTAGGTACAACACCATGCACATTAGCTTTATAACATGTGCATTAATACAAAATTTCCCTCTTTTCCATGGGCATTTTCTCCGTTCTTTTTGCAAATACTCATTTTCATCCATAATAATAGCAGCAATTATTAAAGGACCTCGCTAAGTTCGTATGGAGGTGTCTCATTCATTAAACCTCTGAGTGCAACAATTTTCCCCAACAATACATTATGGCGTTGAGTTGTACTACATACGGACAGTCATGAGGTCTACACTTTGCCGAAAGCTAGCAGAATTCAATATTTTAATGAGCTTGACAGAGGGCGATTTTCCACAAGGATCTTGCAGGGTCCTTTTCGTTACCGAGCGGGATGGCCTAGATGCCTATAATTGCCTAGCATTCGAGAGGACGCCGGTTCGATTCCGGGTCCATCTGCCTTGTTTCAAGTTTTTCTGTGTTTCCTTGGATCACCTAGGTAAATGCTGGGGCAGTAACATTCCACAGATAATCTTTCAGCATCTTCTGTCTTCATTTCGTACGTCTCATCTTTCTCACCCGAACCACCACCCACCCATTTCCGCGATTCCTGAAAGGAGGCTGAAGATAGAGCCTTCCGCCGTACCTTCCAGTGTACTCCGGAGAGACTGTACGCCCACAAGCATTAGTGACTGGTAGGAATGAAACACCCAAACGTTTTTTCCTTTCCATTGGACCACATATACATTTAATTAGTTTCACATAACCTGCATCTGCAGGTAGCCTACTGATATGGAAAGGAAATGTAACATTCAACATTGTCTATCAAACCAAAAATATTCAAGTCATAAATACTCAAGAAGTGTTTTTTTTGACGTGACAACGTCTTATACGAGGGTGGATTGATAAGTTTCCGGCCTAACCAAGAGATGACGCCACTAGGCCTACCTTGAGGTGACATTCTATAGTACCATCCTTGGATAGCTTGTAGCTATAGTTTCAGCCCGATCTCCTTGCTAGTGTAGGTTTGACAGCACGCTGAACAAGACGCCTCTGTGGTTTTCGTAAAAATGGAAAAGCAGGAAAATCGTGCTGTCATCAAATACTTTTATTTGAAGGGGTTAACGCCGAAGGAAATTAAAAAAGAGATGGACTCAACACTGGGGACATCCTCCCCGTCATATTCAACCGTTAAGCAGTGGGTTTCCGAGTTTAAAAAGGGTCGTGTGAGCACCTCTGATGGGCCTCGCTCAGGACGCCCCGTTGAGGTCACAACTCCAGATATGATCGAAAAAATTCATCAAATAGTGCTGGGAGACCGCAGATTGAAAGTGCGTGAGATAGCTGAGACCTGTAAGATGTCATATGAACGTGTGCAACATATTTTGCACCAACATTTGCATATGGAAAAGCTCTGTGCAAGATGGGTGCCGCGTTTGCTAACAGTCGACCAAAAATTGATTCGAAAAAACATTTCTACCGCAAATTTGTCATTGTATAAGCGTAATCCAAGCGAATTTTTGCGTCGATTCGTAACCGTTGACGAAACGTGGGTCCACCACTACACTCCTGAAACCAAAGAACAGTCTAAACAGTGGATTGGACCAGGGGAACCAACTCCAAAGAAGGCAAAAACAATTTTTTCGGCGAACAAGGTTATGGCTACTGTTTTTTGGGATGCAAGAGGTATTATATACATTGATTACCTTGCAAAGGGTAATACTATCACTGGTCAATACTACGCAGACTTATTGCAACGTTTGAGCCACGAGGTGAAAATTAAACGACCTCATCTGGCGAAGAAAAAAATCTTGTTTCATCACGATAACGCACCAGCGCACACGTCAATCGTTGCGACGGCTAAAATCAACGATCTAAAGTTTGAATTGATGCCGCACCCTCCTTACTCTCCAGACCTAGCCCCGAGTGACTATTTTCTGTTCCCTAATCTCAAACAATGGCTTGGCGGTAAGAGATTTGCGGACAATGAAGAAGTAATCGAAGCTGTAAATGGTTATTTTGAGGAGCTTGACGAATCAGTCTATAGAGATGGCATTAATAGACTGGAACACCGCTATGAGAAATGTATCAGCCTTGGAGGAGATTATGTTGAGAAATAAAAAAAAAAAATTTTTAAAAACCTTGTTTTTCTTGGTCAGGCCGGAAACTTATCAATCCACCCTCGTATTTCGATAGAGCCGGCCGCACGCACGAAATGCGGCGTTACCTCGCTCTGAGGCGTTCCATTTAAGGTTTGATGTGCAAGCGAGAGCGCGGAACGAGCGACAAAGAGGCACAATCGGCCTCCGCGTTCGGCAGCGTTCGACATCTGTCTCTCTCCTACTTGAGTGAGCGATGCGTCCGCGTGGACAGCTGCTATACAATAATACATTTCCATTTACCTCCTTCTCTATATTCATACAAAATATCTATCAAACAAATAAAATTAAAATTTTCTTTTGAAAAATGAAACCATTCCATCAGTATTTTCTGATGACGTTGTCACGTTCAACTATCGTCAGTAAACCGACTTTACAGACAACCGATTTTTTTTATTATGATGTTAATTTTGATTTTAGATATTTTTGTTTATATTTGAAATGGTGATAAAAATATTATCTATAAGGTAAAATAATTTATCTAAAAGAGCTGAAATTCTTTACGACGGACTGCTATTTGGACGCATGTTTTGAAATTAAAGGATATCTTATTCAATGGAATGTATGTATATATGAGCAAACAGGCCGAGACTATTATAGTAACAGCAGTAAAAAGCCATGTCAAAATATTTATCACGTGTGCTTTACATTGCACTTTAATTAGAACTTTAAAAGCCTTTTCACACCGCATAAATTACCTCTCTTCTTATCTATGCGCCCCCATTGTACTCGACTTGGAAACACTCATTCAAAACCACATAATTCCGTTTTATAGTCGGCATAAACAACCTTCGGAAGAAATTAGTACTCCTTTATTAGGGCAATTAATAAGTCTCGCACTGCCGATACCATCGTATGTCACGTGTTATTGTTATGTCTTTTTAATTGTTCGATTATAAACTGTAACTTTTATGGAATTGGATGGGTTCTGATGGCAAACAATAAATGCACATATTGCATCTGGAAAAATTTCAACCAACACTAAACTATAAGAAATAAAAATAAATGCCTCTTACAGCCAATGTTTTGTACTGTGTTTATTAAATAATTACCTAGCAGGTCGTGTTTTTCTGGAATTTTTGAAGCTTATTTTAACCTAGGTTAGTGTTTTAATTGCTCAACACTGAAACCAGAACTTAAAAAAAACCTTATCAGGGTATCGTACCCTAAAGGTCCTATGAAACCCTGATCAGTTTTGGAAACGATAACCGTCCGTATCTATATGTCTGTTAGAGGCTTCTACGATAAAAAGAATATTGAAAGTTATAAAAAAAAACATTATTTAAAAAGGGTAACAGAAAGCAATTTCATTTGTTTTCATAATTAACGTTGTATATGTCTGCATATACCCACTAAATTGCTTACTGTTGACGCCAAAACAAAATTGTCTCTGTTTAGGTAATTATTGTTACCAATTTTATAACAGTTGACTATGCCATGATATTCTGTTGAACAGTGTGATGTACACAAAGATTTTTAAACTTTTTAATATATATAAATAAAAATGAAATGTGTTGCTAAGCGTAAACTCGAGAATGGCTGGACCAATTAGGCTAAATTTTCTTTTTAAAGATTCCTTGAAGTACGAGAAAGGTTCTCATGAAGAGAAAAATTGGGAAAAAAAATGTAAAAACCACATCACATTTAAATTGTTCTTAGCTGTCAGTTCTGGGAATTGCCAAACGTATGACAAAGTATAATTTGAGAACGGTTCAACCGATTTGGCCGATTTCTTTTTTCGTATATTTGTAATTTAGAAGGCAAGGTTTGTATGAAAGAAAATTTTTAGATAATACGTGGGAAAAGTCGGAAATTTAGATGGTATTTTTATATGAAAAAAATCTAGGTTAAATTTAGATGTTTTGGTAAGTATTGTTTGATATAGCTGAAATTTTTTACAGAGATGTACTTGATTTGATTGATGGTACAAGCAATAAGGAAGAATATTTCGAAATTAAACCCCTGAGGGAGTGAATAGGGTTGGAAAGGTTTGCATGAAATATTTTTGTTTTTGGTCAGATTTACTTGAAATTTGGTATTTATGCTCTTTGGGGTAATTAATCAAAAACCTATTTCGACATTTTAAAAAATTTAACCTCTAAAAGGGGACAAAAAGGGATTGCAACATTTGTAAGGGATATATTTTGGGTTGGATTTACTGGAAGGTTGCTCTTAGTACTTATTGATAAAGTTAATCAACCTTTAAAGGGCAAAATGAAAAATGTTTGTATTTGAAATCTAAAATGGCGACATTAGACAAAATTAAAAGTTTGGAGGAGTGAATGGGGGTTTTATGGAGAAGCTAGCGAAGCCGCGTGGAAAAGCTAGTAACTTCATATATCTAAATTGTTTTCAAGAAATTATTACTTCGTGATTCGACGATAATTTTATTTTTTCATTTAACGCTCTTCTCATAAAAGGATTTCTAAATTGATTCACCTTGTAAATGTACCTACTTCAATTAGTTAAAACAGTTTAAAATAATAATCTTCAATTTGCGCGTAAATCTTTAATGACTCCTCGGAATAGAATAAATAGAAAAAATGGCCACCAACGTTCCGGCAATTTTCTCAACACTTTCTTAATGGCACCTATTATCGGTAAGTAGTTACGCAGATTAGCAAACAATGAGTGAAGTGCAGCTGCATCCTGATGTCAGTAAAGAGCATCGCGTCAGGAAGCAGTGACAGCTCATTCCAAGGATATCACTCAGTCCATTCTATCGGAATAAGAACCATAACGAATGATGAGTTACGTTTGAATGTACCAAAAGGAGGCAACTTTAAATTGCCGATGCCTATTCCATTCATGCATGACATACATACGAGCACCTTGAAGTCTACAGGATGATATCGTATTAAAAAGCTGCTACGTCTCTTGTTTACTTTGATACTTATACTATATAAATAAAAATGAATGGCTAATTGTGTTGATAAGCGCAAAACTCGAGAATGGCTCGACCTAATTAGGCTAAATTTTTTTTTAAATATTCCTTGAAATACGAGAAAGGTTCTTATGAAGAGAAAAATTGGAAAAATTGGACAACCAAACGTAAAAACCACATCACATTTAAATTGTTCTTAGCTGTCAATTCTGGGAAATTGCCAAACGTATGACAAAGCATAATTTGAAAGGGGTTCAAACGATTTAGATGATTTCTTTTTTCGTATGTTTGTAATTTAGAAGGCAAGGTTTGTATGAAAGAAAATTTTTGGATAATACGTGGGAAAACTCGGAAATTTGGATGGTATTTTTATATGAAAAAAGTCTAGGTTAAATTTAGATGTTTTGATATTGTCTGATATAGCTGAAATTTTTCGCATAGATGTGCTTGATGTGATTGATGTGTACATGCAATAAGGAAGAATATTTCGAAATTAGACCCCTAATGGAGTGAAAAGGGTTGGAAAGGTATGCATGGAACATTTTTGTTTTTGGCCAGATTTACTTGGAACCTGGTATTTATACTCTTTGGGGTAATTAATCAAACACCTATTTTGATATTTGAAAAAGTTCTACCTCTGAAAGGTACATAGATAAATATACGAGCACCTTGAAGTCTACAGGACGATATCGTATTAAAAAGCTGCTACGTCTCTTGTTTACTTTGAACTTAATACTCTATACTAAATCTAATACACTTTCTTATACTGATTAACAGGATCATAAAAAAGCTTTAATCTGATTGATGCCTGCAAAAATTCAGTTCAATTTTTCGGAAGTACCTAATCGTTTACCTATCATGGGAATTTCTCGCAGAAATTAAGATAATTAGATAAAAACCAATTGCATACAACACTATCGACTTTTGAGACAGTTAACACTACTAAAATGAATTGAAAAAAAGGATAACCACAATCAATTTGTTTTACAAAGGCTGAAGCAAACTGAATTGGATCCGAAGAGATATCTGAATTAACTTTTTAGGATAGATTGGTACTAATCATGAGATACATGTTAATCCTGATATTTTTATTTTTAGATAGTAGTACCTCCCTGTTTACTTACAACCTCAAAAAACAGATCAACACTGAAGGGATTATTTATCTTTTGATCAAAATATCTGTTTCTTAAAAATTGCTCACAGGAAAATGTAATCTAGTCCATCTGTATGTATTTAATCTGACTTTTACAATTTAATGATTTTTAAAAGACTAAATTAGTTTTACAATTAAGTAGGTATATATCTTATTTGGTTGGTGGAAAACTTGATATATTTATGTTTACCATGAAAACCATTGGAAATTTATTAGTAGCCGCGAGATCTTTATATGTAAACATTTTAATAGTCTGCTACTTATAATAATACAATTTAGTGACTAATACATTCCAGATAATTTCATAATTCCATCAGTTCATTAAGCATGCTGGCGTTTTTTTAATATCGAATGGATATAATTCATAATAACAACCGTTTTCTTAAGACAGCAAAAGGTGTTTTATACCTAGAATTTATTGTCCGGCTTCTAAGTTTTATAACACCATACGGTACCTCTGGAGCAGCTACTGACAATCCATTGAAAAATTTGGACCACCCGCCGTCCTACCTTCGCTTTCGGTGCCATAAAAACCTCAGCGAAAATAAAGGTATTTCGTGTTGACAAGTGAACAGGAATCCCGTGGCGTAAAAGTTTAGCAGTCAAGTACTAAAATATATTAATCACTTTTACCACCCTGCCTGTTTTAGATACTGCATGCCTTAATGATCGTTTAAAATCGGATGGATTTACGATGCAACAAAAAAAAAATTAACAAATTAAAAATAGAGAAAGAACGAATAAAGTAAATCATTATTTCATGGTGATAGATGTTTTACGAAGTAATAGCTCGCATACTTCTTGTGTTGATTAGTTCTCGATTGGGAGAAAATTGAATTTTAATAATGAGGTACGAAGATAAGATTTTAATATAATAAAGAGGCAATTTCATGGAAATTATTGGCCAATGAATAATGTTTGGTAAAGGCAACAGATTCCTGTTCCGGGAGCAGTTTGATCGTCGGATTAACGTAAGGTATGAGAGTGATAACAGTATGGTTATAAATTGAAGAAGCTAACAATAAATAGATATGCTCAATAAATTGTTTAAGGAATAAGAAATACTTATACGAGATTAAAAGAATGTCTAAAATGGGGTGACTTTTTTATTACTTTATATAGTATGTATTTACAACAAACTTCTTGTCCCTGCTGAAATTCAATTTGACTTATGTAAGTGATATTTTAGCATTTTTTGACACACATATAGATGTGTGTCGTCGTGATACAGGGTTATTCTAAGATCCACAAGAACCCTTATCGTTAAAACAAAGTAAAGTAAGATATGCATTTTTCCCTATGTATTGCAAATAAATTTCTTTGAGTCACCAAGAAAATAGCTGAAAACTTATAGATCAATTATAAGTAGTTGATAATTTAATTTAATTTTTAAATTACAGCTACTAAAAATCTAAATGAATGTATGTCCTTTTTAAATTTTAACTTGATACTCATTTCTAGATAGTTTGGGATGTAATATTGCATATATATTATCCTTTGTACTGTCTTCCTCAATGATATCTTACAATATCTTCGAGTAAAAGTAAGAACAAGACTGTCTTTATACTAGCATGACCAAGATCAAGAGCGCTCGTACAATATCGAGACTAAAACCAAGACTGAATATGTAACACCAAGACCAAATACGCAAGACTAAATAAAAAATTTTTACTCCCGGTGGATTTATGAGTTAAACAATCTGAAACAACTTTAATACCTTCTTTTTTTGAAACACTTAACATGAAAAAAAGAAACTTTACCACTATTTCAGAAAAGGAATCTATACAAGAATTTCCTTCGAGTTAAGTGTTCTTTGTCCTAACACATGGTTAAAATATAGAGACAGATCAATTTTCTTTTCGATCTTTTTTGCTTATATCAAGTAGGGTTTCAAGGGGAAGGGTTAATTTATGCAATGGAAGAGGGGTAAGTTCCCGAGTTTTCAAAACTCTCATAACTATCGACATTTTCTTTAGGTAATGACAACTTCTCATGTTGACAGAAAATTTCAGCATCTTACACAATTATTGTGCTAAATATAAATAAAAGTTTGTGCTTAGAAGGATTATTAAAAAAACTTAAATATCAGATTAAATGAGCAAAACCAAGAATTAACACGCGGGATCAAGACCGAATAAGCAAGACGAAAACCAATACCAAGACTGGGATAGTCTTGGTCTTGCCTTGCTTTGCTCATCACTAGACAAAACCCAAAAAAAGTAGTTATTGCATACCCTTCTGGAACATGACACTGGTATGAGGATTCCTCGATTTGGTGGAAATTGAACAATTCCATCGATGGGTAGCAAACTGCTGTTGACATTCCTTTACAGATTGTTCTAGTCCTTGCAAAGCCATCTCCGTAGTGTCTGGTTGCCTATAACACAGTTCTACCTGAGCTTTTGTTAATCCAGGTATAGTTCGGCATACGGTAGTGTCTCGAAACGCCGATGAAAGCGTCGATTGTTTCGAAATATAATAATTGTCTGGCGAATGTGCAATCTTCGATCGTACTCTGTAACAAAATTATATCATTTTATACTTTGCGAAAGCATTTTTGTCGATTACAGCAAACATGAAAATACAGTAGAATCTCGATAAGATAAAGACCAAGGGAAACGTAAAATAGTTTGAGTTATTGAGCTTTTACTTACTAAGGGTTTAAGTTTAAGCCTTAAAATTATGGATTTCCAGTGATTTAGCAAACTTTTCAGCTTTTTCCTTTAGTATAGGTCCATTAATACTAATGTTTTATTTCTACACTGTATAAACCATGTAAAAAACAAGCATCTTTCTAAATTAGGAAATTCAGCAATTCTTCGTCTTTTACTTTCTCCCGATTCAAACCACTTTTCACTGCTTACTGAGTTGCGATGCCCAAATTATTCGTTTAAGTTATAGAGTGTTAATTATTTACTATCTGTAGATTCAATGGAAAATCGAAAAAGGTTTTGGGAAATGCGAAGATTAGCTCAGGATAAGAAGGAGTAGAGGTCAGTGTTCGAACTGCTGACCTTGTAATGATGATTATTTATAGTTAAGGAATCACACAATGTGGGGATGTCATCGGATAACACTGACTAAACATTAACATAGCGCTAACAAAATTAATGTTAGTATTAGAGAAAGAAAATGTAGAGGTGGTGGTCTTCAGGTTGCTTCATATTTCTTTTGTCGTACGTGGATAATATAGTCGATAATAATCGAATTTCAATTCATTAGTAACTATTTAATTTGTGTTAATTATTCAAAACATTCGGGTTCGATTGTCAGCGCATTCTTTTGTTAACTAGCCGGTGGCATTTTCCGGAAATTTTTCGAATGAAAACAATGTTTGGAGTCCTTTCCAACGAATAAGCGACCTTTTAGTTTCTCTGCGATGGTATGTGGACTATCTCGACGACGACAACGGCGACGCGACGTGCGTCGTTGCCAAAGGAGCATGTAGACCATACCACGGAGGTAGGTTGGTATGCCAACGTGTAAAATGTGTGGACACGCGTGGGAAACAGTGAGAGCGAATAAAATACATCACATACCAACAAATCATTCGATTTTCTTTGTTCCTTGTACTAATTAACCGAAGATCACGATTATTTCTCTGACTACTATGGCAAGCATTCGAAAGTATTATTGATAAAGAACCTGATATGTCGGGCAATCTATCATAGAATAAAGAAGTCGGGCTAAAAGGTTTTCTGCGTAAAAAAAACAGAGATTTTGTTAATTAAACATATAAGAGAAACAATTAAAGTGTGGTTCACATTGTAACAATAAGGAATGTATTAGTGTTTCAATTGTTTAAATAATATCATCATCATAAAGTCGTCAGTCCTAGGACTGGTTGGACACGTACCTCCACTCTTTCCTATCCTGAGCTAATCTTCGCATTTCCCTAAAACTAGAACATCCCACATCTTTAACTATTTGCGAAGAGTAATCTAATCTAGGTCTACCTCTACCCCTGCTAACTTCCGTTTCCGCCTCCAACATGTCTCTGACTAGACCTTCATGCCTGAGAGGGTGTCCTATTAACCTATCTCCCCTGTTTCTTATTGATTTTCCTCTGTTCTCCTACTCTTTCTAATACCTCTTCATTTCTAACCTTCCCTATCCACAGTATCCTCATCATTCGCCTGTAACACCACATTTCGAACGTTTCTGACCTAATAGTGCTTCAAATATACAATTTTTAGGATTACTCTCAAAGGTAAATGAGCGATTTTCAAAAGTTGACCATTTCGATAAATGCAGTGTTTAGATTTGATTACAGGAAAATCATACGGTGACGATGAAAATTTCATTAAATGGATTTTGTGGGTATAGTTGTAAATATTATTTGTATAGGTATATTTTTTTAGCTAATCTGAAAGATAATCTTTTCGACAAAAGTGCTGGTTGACATATGATAAATTAAGAGCAATTACTTCACCAAAAGCAGAATGCCTCGACAAGCTGCTTTCTTTCAGTATTAATCGCGACAATGTAGATGTTTATTTGTTAATTTGAGTCATCAGTTACTTTGGCATTTCGAAATTCTTCGGGTTTCTCTAATGGACCAATTAATCAGTAGACCTTCCTTCGAGTAACCGAATTAAAATTGCCCGTGCATGTGTTGGATTGTATTTAAATGACTTATTTTAGAAAAGCAATTTTGTTAGGCACCAATAAAGGAAAAGGAAAAACAATATTAGAATTCAAATAAATATATGAATATTTGTAGGAAAAATACATTAACAATGAAACCTTCATTCCGTGTCTTAAATGCATTTAAATGTCAAATTAAGGTTACTTAACAGAAACATAAACGTTTTGGTAGAAAAATTGTAAATTATGAACCCTTAAATAATTTTCTAATAAGTTCAATGGCAGTTATATAGATAAAGTTACAATTTAAATCAAGAAAATTACGTCTATATTAGCACGTAAGCCGTAGGTCGAGGTTTTAGTATTCTACGTTTGTTAAAAAAGCTTGCGGAACAACTGGTCACACGCTTCAAGCATACGTTGTCAAAACTTATACTACGAGGGTATATAAGGGTGAGTATTTCGTGGCATTTTCATAAGTATTAGGTACAATTAAAAAAAAAAGGAAAAACAATATTAGAATTCAAATAAATATATGAACTTTTGGAGGAAAAATACATTACCAATTAAACCCACGTCTTTAATTCGCTTAAATGTCAAATAAAGATTACTTACCAGGAACTTAAACGTTTTAGTAGAAAAATTGTAAATTATGAATAGATAAAGTTACAATTTCAATCAAGAAAATTACGTAACTATAGATACATATATATTATCGCGTAAACCGTGGTTAGAGGTCTTAGTATTCTACGTTCATTAAAAAAGGTTGCGGAACAACTGGTCACACGGTTCAAGCGTGCGTTATCAAAACGTATACCATAGGAGTATATAAGAATGAGCATTACGTGAGTTTCATGTATGGTATCAAATGAAAGGTACATGTGTTTATATCTGCAGAAAACTCAAAAACAATAAATAAATTCATTGTTGCCTTGTCCAAATGCCTAAACATACAAGAGTTATTAATATACCCGTCGCATTCGCCATTTTTTGTATTGATAATATTAACCCTAAAAGTCAAAGATGATAATGAGTTCTGAAGAATTTAAAATTATGAATTAATTTTAAAGTTCCATGCCTGAAAAGGGAAACGAAAGCCTTGTATCACCACCCATTTACAGCCCATTTTCTCAGAAACCATATGGCTTAGAAATTTGATTGGCATATTATAACAAAATTGATCTTACTAGCCCCCATGTTTTTGTACCTATCAGTTAACACCTTGAAATGTGAAGGGGGAAAACTAAAAGTACTCGATTTTGACAAGGTCTTCACTCTGAAACTGGTCATCACTGGGTGAAAACTCATCTCCACTACTGATTTTCCTAAGTCAGTTTTCGACATTTTCATTTATTTTACTATTTTATTACCACTGTTCCTATTCTCTAATTTTTAGAAATTTATAGAAAAGAATTGTTTATTTATTTGTCTTAATAAAGACCATATAAATTCATATCTAAAAATATTTTAGTTAATCCCGCCCGAATGATTAAAGTATATGCAATTAAAAAGTAATAAAAAAGTAGTATGTCGTAACCTTTTCGCATGTGAGGTTTCGGTGTTCAGGTTAGGTTTATTTATAATTTCATATCTTTAACTGGCTATTCAATGTTTTTTATTAAAAATATCTAACATTAATAATAAAACAGATATAGATAAAAAACATTATTAGTTAAATTATTGAGAAAATGAAAAACGAGAATTTACCTAAATATTAAAGAGATATTTACAATCTATCCCACTAGCCCGTTGCTCCGTAAGTGAAAACAGTAAAAATTACAATTTGGGCTCGAATTTGTGAAAATAAAATCCCAGCACAAATAGTTTTTAAAGAAAGGTGTCAAAATTCAAATTATTACAAATTCAGGTAACTTAAATTCTACTATTTATATGTCAAATTCAATTATTTACAATCGAAAATTGTAATTTTTGCGTTGTCATAAAAATTTAGTTTTCTCCGTGAAGATGCGAATTAAACTAAAGGCTAGAGGCAATTTCCCTTAACAAATTCACACCAAATGAATACCATTATTTTCAAATTACGTATCTATTCAGTTCCAGAATTTTTAAATGACGAATTCGACAATCAATGATTTTCCGATTGGAAGCTTGTGTTCCAAGCATTTTGAACAATTTCTCTATTCGCTTATAAATTTTAATCTATTTTTTAATCTATGTATAAATATCTTCACAAAACCACATTGAAGTAACACCCTGTGTACATATACACGTCAATAACTTTTTGTATGCCTCTACGATCACAAATACCTTTAATCATAGCTAACTAGAACAGTAATGTTGTTGATTCTTCAAAAAAGTAATAAAAAGAACAGAACAAAATTTGATGACCCATCATAATTATCATGTGTTTAATGCGGTAGTTATTACAAAAGTGTAGGCAGGTATGAAAAACTCGAAAGTAGGAAAAATAGCCTTAAAACCTTGCTAAAAAGTTATCGCCGACATTTATTACTAAACGGAACTGTTTGCTTACATGTTTGTACCTGGTCGCTTTTACTTTTTACAACAATGCTCGAGCATACGGCTTACAAAGGTGTATTGTTAGAGTACGTTTTTTCTGTATTAACATTTATACATTCACATGGACACCGATACACCTTAAACCATAAATTTCGCCTTTGTTTTAAATGGCTTTCAATTAGCGAAGCAATAAATTTCGAACAAGAATTCAAACATTTGGCACCTCCGGATAAAAGGTGTACTTCTCATTGATGTAGTTTGCTTTTTTTTTATACATGGATAGTACCAACCAGCGCTTCCATATAATGATTAAGCAATTCGAACCAATGATTAAGTATTTTCCCATTTAGTTTATACAAATATTTTCGGAATAATGTGGTGCCGATTAATTAATTGGTTTGTTTAGTACAAGTAGTTATACCTGCTTGAAGGAAAATCAATTTTATTTCTAACGGTATGCTTCATTTTTCTTATCTATCTACCTATGTAGAATTGACTATTTTTTAAATATTCAAATAAATCGTTTATTCATAAAAACTAGTAAAACTCAAAAGCGATATTTATTTATTAGTATAAAATACAATCGAAGTCACGATCAGGATCAAAAAAAAGTTTGTTTAGTAAACCAAAACAAACGTTTCGCATTTTGTTGCAAAACCTTTATCAGGGTGTGTTTCAATGTCAACAGTTCTTTTGCTGTAGACGATGTCGTATGAGAACATTGCATATAATTAATGTACATAACTAGGTAGTTGATAAATTTTTCCAGTAACGTTGGTGTTGGTTCTGCAATTTAGGTGTAATGGAAAAGACTACATTCCTTTACATTATAAAAAAAATGCAGAAAATTGAGAAAAGTGCCACGCACTGTTTGTTAGGTAAATGGATTACGATCGATTAAAATGATAGATTTGATACCTTGATTAAAATAAACATCCCAAAAAACTAGATCTTTTGACTTTTCAAAGTTATCTAAAAGTAACTACTATTCTGGTGAAGTTTTTCGTACGCTAAACTGATACGTATCGAAACTGGTGATAAGGAAGCAATTAGATATAGGTGTATCTTAAATACTTACCATCAAATTTGATTTTAACCAGAAAACTCTTACCGATTTTTAAGTTTTATAGGTAAACATTGTACAACTATCTCTTATGTACCTAGATAATATCCAAGAACTTCGAATTGAAATCCCTTTTATTTTATTTTGTGGGTAGAAAAGGTCTATAGGGGTTTTTGATTGTAATTACATACAATTTTTAATTTTGGGCAAATTTAAACGGTCATTAGTGACAAACTCAAGATTTATGGTAGAGATGGGTCACGTACTCGGTTTGGATCTGGTACCCGGTGGATCCGGCATATTTTTTTAGGTTCCGGCCGGGTACCAAATGATGATGCCGGGTACCCTCGTTTCATCGGTTTTAACTTAACCCTCTCGTTGAAAATCCGTCAACCAAGAATCAAAATTGGTTAAGTATTTTAACAACCTTTGAAAAGGACTCAATGTGGCTTGGGACGTGGTTGAGGGTGGTATTTAATGGAAAACTCATCAGAACGGAGACAGAAACCATTAGCCCCAGTGATTTTGGTGCCTACCTAGTCTAAGAGAGCTTTCACTTATTTGTTATATAATTTCAATGAATTTAGATCCCCTTTTTCATAACAAAAAAAAATAAGAAAATTGTGGACTCCGCCTTTCCCCAATGATAAGACATTACTTGCTACGTAGACGATTTTTAGGGATAGTACTTCTCCACCGTGCACCGTTTAGTAAATATAACAATGCGCAGGTAAGTTACAGTACTTAACAACCAATTAATTAATTAAAATTGAAGTATACGAATAGGTATGGTTTTAGCTGAGAATAAATATTATATTAAACGACTGATTATTTGATTAGTCATACACCTTTCCTCCAATTGACATTGTTTTCAATTTTTCAATTTTATGAAAATTATTTCAACAAGAAGTAAAAGGAAATTTGCCCCTATTTCAGTTGAATTGCAGTAATGTTTTATTGCGGCTGTCTATTATTAATTATTAATTAATTCCTGGTTGAGTAATTGTGTGTAAACAGTAAATAATCAACAGGCAGGAAAATTATTATGCAAGCAACTCATTTATAATATGCAATTATCCAAAATATATACCTAATACTTATTTTTGCTTTACATCTATAACAGCAGACAGAAATTGATTTAGTTACCTATATAGGTACATATATGTACGTAGATAAACATTTTCTTCTGCTAGTTTGTTTATACATAAGGATAAAAAAGTCAAAGTGTATTTTGCGACGATAGTAAATAATGAAAATTAGCTTGATGACTTCCTTGTTCGTTAAAATATTCGTTCGAATTAGGAGGGTAATAAATAACTGAAATTTTAATAAATTTGCATTTTTTAACAGGCTGGGTTGTAAAACAATGATCTCTTTTGTTCTGCCCACTTCAGCAATTAAATAAGCAACTTCTTTTTTAAAAACCGAATAGGTAGCAAAAAGTTTTGGTTAATATAAATTGCTCATGAATTGAAAGTGATTGTGACAGAATGATTTAAAAAACAACCGCTATTTTAAGCTGAGACGTTTTAATAGGAATAGATGATGTAATCCTTCTGTAACATGATCGTCCTTTAACATCAATAATATTGAATGCTAACAAATGTGAAATTCTTATTTAACTGCGACGTTCGCATGATAATTTTATATTTTTATATTTATATTGACATATTCAGAGTGTACTTTATTGTTGTATTTTTATCTGAAAAAAAATTATTATCAATTAGTTTTTGTCCTGTAGTTAAATTTATGTAATAATAATGAAGATCAGCAATAAATATCAGAAAATCGAGTCAATGTTTACAATGCATAATAATCCACTTCCTAATTTTTTAAATCGTATTGAAATAAACAGGATATGTAGGGTTACACATTAAGCAAATATATACGTACGTTGATGCGTACGCAAATTTTGTAGTTGTGTCTTAAAATTCTTAACAAGAATAAAAGAATCGGTAATTATGATTAAAAATTGAAACTGTAGGACAAAATTTTAAGTAAGTTACTTACCCTATTAACAGAAAATAGACAGCTGGAAGGATTGCCCAAGGATAAAGGATCATTCTCATCAGCGCATTGCACCGACATAAACGGTGCTCTATATTAAAAAAAGTCACAACTGACCTTCAATTTCGCACTTATTAACTTTCAAAGTGGCCCGAAATGAAAACCAAACAAATTTTATTCACTTCGCGTCTATCCCATTACACGTTCTAATTGTGTAGAAGACGATAAAAAAATTACCATCACAAGGCGACAAACTGTGAGATAGCCTAATTGAATTACAAAAAGGATTATGCTCGGTGGGTTGCGGAGCACCCGATCGGTTTTTCCAGTTCAAAGGACAACGGTAGGTTGGTAGGAGCGCGCTCGTGTCCTTTGTGGATAGTCAACCCGGAAACGGCCGGAAATAGTTGTTGACCGACGCCGCCGGTACCACTATAACAACAATAAGAAGAACAAGAGTCGGTAGATTCGCGGCAGCCGGAAGAATCAGTGTCAGATTTAGTGATGGGGTGTGAGCGCTGAAGCTGCTGTTGTTGGATGATGGGGTGGTCGGCGGGACGTGGGGCAATTATACGCGGAGGGGGCTTCTCCACACGCCGATGCCGACAAAGGGAGTGGGGACTTGTCGTAATAATTACTATCTTCTCTCATTATTTTTCTCAGTACACTTACTACTTACTTCGAGCACAACGGCGATATGACACGACATGCACCTTTCACTAAAATCATCGTCTGCAAACAGCACTCAGGCAAACAAAACAAAATCTATGAATCAGGATTGCCAATTAAAACGATATTTCATCAATCGTTACGCTAGTAATTGAATATTGTAAATGCAAATTTGAGTTTGTTTATTTGCTTATTCTGTTACTATCACTTCACTACTCATTCGATCATAGTAATATTTTGTGTACACATTGTCAGGGGTGCAGAAAAAGACATATTGTACCTTTTATCCTGAAAAAAGATACTGTACCCGAGGCATAGAAAAAAATAGTTTTATGTGGTCGTTGATGACTTTTTACACGTATTTAGGATATCAACGATAGCGAAGCCGAAGACAAAACCTATCATAAACTATTGTATACACATTGTCAGAGGTACAGGAAAGGACATAGGGTTATCCAAAAAAAGAAAACTGTTTCCGAGACATGGAAAAATTAATTTTATGTGGTCGTCGATTATCTTTGACAAGTATGCAAGCGAAGCTGCCAGTAAAGTCTAGTATATCTCATATTTTCTTAACTTCCATGAATTATCTTTGTGGATTATAATAATTATATACGGTTCAAATGCTTTTTGGAAAATGTTCCAAGAAACGAACAGGATCGAACAGGATCGTCCTTGTTAAATCCGATTTTTAATCATTCAGTAATTAAAAATAAGGAATACGAGAATTATATTAATTAATCAGTGTGTCTTTTCACTGCAAGTAGCAGTAGATGGTAGACATTTAGTTATGCAATTATTTGTAAACAAAAGTTAAGACGAGTAGAGGTAGACCTAGATTAGATTACTGTTCGCAAATAGTTAAGGATATGTGGGTTGTTTTAGTTTTAGGGAAATGCGATGATTAGCTCAGGATATGAAGGGGTAGAGGTGCGTGTCCAACCATTCTTAGAAGTGACGACCTTGCGATGATGATGATGACTGAAAAAGTGTACTTTAATCCAATGTAACATAACATAGGTTTTAGACAAAATCAGCGTACGTCGATTATGCTTATGATAGATATCATAATTAGCCAGCAGGTATGTGAAAATAAAAAGAGTAGTTGTAGAAGAGTCTTTTCCGTTGAATAAATCGGAAATGCGTTACACAAAATTGCAAGCAAATTGTGTAGCACATTTTTAATAATCATCCTCAGCAAGTCGTTTGAGGCGCTTTTCTCGAAACCAATTAACGAATAAACAACCAGAACGGATTAAAAGCTTTCCAGGTATTAATCTATGATTATAGGGAATGCAGAGTCCAATTTTAATCACGACTTTTTAACGCCGTTCCTCGGATGTAAATGTTTTGAGCCACGGTCAGCCATTATACTACTACAGATGTTTATGTTCGACGACTATTTTTAATTGCTACGAATTATCGTCAAAATTTATTAATCATATTAGGTAAAATCGTGGACACCAGATATCATGAAAATTTAACGTTAGATTTGAGAAAATTTTGACACATATTTACCTCTGCTTTGCAATTAAAATACTATCCTTAATTGCTAATATATATTATAAGATGAATTACTTAGGTCAGCAATTTATTGAAACTACTAGACGTAATAACGATTTCGAATATATTTATTCTCATCAGCACGCTATAGTCAAAGGCTATAAGTACTGTTGGTATTACTGGGACCGACGTTCAACCAATTTCGAGTAGAGTATTTCGACCACCTATTCGATAGCAAGCCACTGAAGATGTCATCCGAATGACGAAACGTTTGGTAGAACCATCTAGCAAACTATACCATGGTCCCCATATGGGGTGAATTTTGGATTACCAACATAAATTTTGCTGAACTGAATTGTTTCCTGACCATATCTTTTTGAGGTTTCCTTATTTTTCTTTCGATAGTTCAATGGCACGTATTTTCTCATGAGGTAAAGGGTTTATTCTCTCCAAATCCTGACTTTCAAGATGATATGACAGAGTCTGACCTTTCCGCCTTGTGTAGCAATCCTTATTTTAGATTTATCTTTTTCTGTATCTATACTGCTCAGTAATATTAGGATTTAAAACAAGACAATAATGATATTCATAATAAAACAAGATGATGTCAATAGTCCAGTGCGACCTCCTACATGGAGAAAATGAAAAACGAAAATTTTCCTAAATATTAAAGCGATATTTACAATTTATCGCACTAGCCCATTGTTTCGCAAGCGGAAATAATAAAAATTACAATTTGGACCCAAATTTGTAAAAATAAAATCCCAGCAGAAATAAATTTACTAGGTATTTTTAGTTGATATTACAAATTAAATTGTAATAATTAAAAAAAAGACATGTCAAAATTTAGATTACTACAAGTTACCTAATAAATTCTTCGCGTTGTCAGAAAAATTTAGTTTTCTCCGTGTACCTTGACTTAAAATACAACCGCCAAGCGAAAAATTTATTTTTGCAGGCTTGGTTATCTTAGAGTAGATATAGGTACATAATGTGGTGGCATTTTGACCGTGGCTGAATTTACCCACAGTCCCATTCCTTACCCGCTGATGGCTAATTAGCTGAAATTAACCAAGTCGCTTGCATTCTATGCCTATACCTATTTGTCGAGAACGTCGTCATTTAGCGTGCTTACTAAATGCCGACGCGGTACTTGCGGTTTCGTTACTGATTTGCGTTTTTTTTCCAACTTCCAACCTCCTGATTGAGAACGCTAAATAGGGAAGAAAATGTCTTCAATTTAAATGGCAAATCAATCTTTATGCGAACTTACTTTAAAGGTTTTATTGCTTGTTTGAGGTTTTAAGAATCTGTTTCAACATACTCGTTGATTATGCTTTTGGGATTTTTCTGAGTGCTCTTACAAGCAATCATTGCTTCTGAGACAGAGGCCATTGCCAGAAGAGTTTGCCTCTCAAGTTCTTTTGGGATACTATTAATTTAATTGGAATTGCACAAACGAAATTCTTTAAACATACTTGTACCTACAGTCAGTGCGTACCATTAAATTGAAAAGATGCATGGTAAATTTTTTGAAACAGAAAATACCTACGACGATAGAGACAGTAGCCACAAGGAAATGCAAAATCTATTGATGCCTTCAATATCCATGCATTTGGTATTAAAAAGAATCTTAAAATAACATAATGTTAAGGCTTTTGCGGCCAGTACAGGTGAACTGATGATGTCGTGATTTGGATCTAAAGGCCGTCGTTAGTTGCCTAACGTTTCGCTAACACGAGTGTCGAGTTTCAATCTGCGATGCTGGAAAAGCCACTAAAAAAGCTCGTTTTTACACCCGAATCAGGGGAACATCAGTTCACCATGTCATCATCATAAGGTTATCAGTCCTAAGACTGGTTGGACACGTACCTCCACTCTTTCCTATCCTGAGCTAATCTTAGTATTTCTCTAAAACTAGAACAAGCCATATCCTTAACTATCTGCGAACAGTAATCTAATGTAGGTCTACCTCTACCCCTCCTAACTCTCTATCCACAGTATATTCATCATTCGCCTGTAAAATCACATTTCGATCGCTTCTTTTTCTTTTCCGCCGCACCCACTGTCCATGTTTTGCACCAGTACAGCGCCGGGCTCCAAACATGCACCTTTAATAATATTTTTCGAATTTCTAAATTAACCGTTCGCGAGCATAAGTGAATTCTTCTTTTTATTAAAGGCGACTCAATCCTGCGCTATCCTTTGTATTATATCCCTACTACTCCTTCCGTTATGAGTTATCTGATTTCTCTATCTTTATATTCGCTCTTTCCCTACTTTTTTTTCTCTTACATACCAGTATTTTTGCTCTACTATTATTTATTTTCACACAATACTATTTTGTTAATACCGCTTCCATTTTATTTAAAGCTATCTCCAATTCATACTGCTTATACTGCTATTTCATCTGCAAATCTAAGCCCCTCTATATTTATCCCTACAGTTGTACTATCTTTAATGATGTTGATCGCATCTTCGATGTATAGATTGAAAAAAACTACAAATTCGACACTGCCCTAAATTATCAAGAAATTGATACGCAGCAAAGGTAGGTACAATTTGGGATGATATAAAGATATCGTTGTAAGCAGTTGGAATAGTGTAAGTGTATGTATTGCATATCTCTGCAAACACAATCGATCTTTAAAACGATCAGTTTTCGGGTATAGGACTTGGAGATCATGAGCTTCAGGGTAACCTTTTGTTGTAACATCTTTAAATTTAAGATTCAGTAAAGACAAAGAGTACCTATACCTATTTTGACCTTTAGCAGAAGTAAGGCTTGCAATGACGTCAACCATTTATTAAACCGTTTTCTGCTGTATGGAACAACGGCGTAGCTAGAATTAGTTGGGATATTAAATTCCTGAGTTTCTAAAGTTTTACTAGTACTTAAGTCTCTGGTTTAAAATCAAAATTCTTGTACATTTCAGAATCTATGTTAGAATTAAAGTACATTCTGGACTATAATAAGTACCAATGGTTTTGAAACAAATTTGTTTTAAACCGATTCCGAAAATCTCAAGTTTCTATACTTATTTGACTTTGGGAGACTGGGGCAACTAAGAATACACGTGAATTACATAAGCGGTCTATTTTCAGTAGAGAATCTCCTAGAAAGTGCCTCACTTGCTCTAGGTTTGTTTGACTTGATCAGACAATGATGTTCTCCGATCAATCATTGGCCGACACGCGCTTTAATTTCCACGCTTTTGCTTTGACATCAAGTAAGCTCCTCTTTTAACACATGTCATGTCATTTATCGTGCCAGTGGGCGTGACAATGCTGCCAACGACAACGAGAACATTAATTTATAAATATGATACGCCTATTCGTCATTGGAAAGGCCGATCAGGAGACAAGAGAAACGCGAACCTGACTGGTATGGCGTACAGCGAAACCGGTAATTAAAAATCTTGGCAAACGAAGGCGTTCCGAACGCGAATATTTTGCAACCAAAGCAATTAGTAGTATCTTAATTAGCGGTTATGGCAGAAGCGGCTTATGGTGTGTCAAGGATGCAAAAAAAAACCTTGCGCACTTACACCTACGTAGATCTACATAGAGGTACTCAACGAAAACAACGTGAAACGTGTAGGTATCTATAACCTTCCACATGATACCAAACTTTTGCAATTACGTTATCTTCGAAAACTCAAAATTTTCCTTTATAAATGACTTAAAATGGAAGTTTCATAAAAAAAATGCATGACAAAAAGTGGGGGTAGGCTTTCAACTAGAAAATTTTTCGATATTTGGGGAGTCAGATAAGTCAGGACGGAAGGAGTGGTAGGGATATAAAGCAGAGGATAGCGCAGGGTCGAGTCGCCTTCAATAAAAAGAAGTCACTTCCATGCTCACGAACGGTTAATTTAGAAATTCGGAAAAGGTTGTTAAAGGTGTGTTTAGAAGCCTTCGAAATGTGGTGTTATAAGCGGATGATGAGGATACCGTGGGTAGAAAAGGTTAGAAATGAAGAGGTATTAGAAAGAATAGGACAACAGAGGACTCTATGGAAGTCAATGAGAAATCGGCGAGATAGAAAAGTAGGACACCTTCTCAGACATTAAGGTCTAGTCGGAGACATATTAGAGGCAGAAACGGAAATTAGGAGGGGTAGAGGTAGACCTAGATTCGATTACTGTTCGCAAATCCTTAACTATAGTTAAGGATATGGGTTGTTCTAGTTATAGCGAAATGCGAAGATTACCTCAGGATAGGAAGGAGTGAAGGTGCGTCTTCAACCAGTCTTAGGACTGACGACCTTATGATGATGATGAGGGAGTCAGATAACTCAGAATAGAAAAAATGGTAGGTGAGATATAAGGCAGCGAATAGCACAGGGTCGGGTAGCTTCTAATAAAAGGAATTCGCTGTTGGGCTGTAGATACCGCGGAAAGAAAAGGTACTCTTGCTAGAAAGAGTAGGAGTATAGAGAACGGTATGGAAGGATAGGAAATAGATTGGTAAGACACCTTTTCAAACATCAACGTCTAGATACAGACATATTAAGAGCAGAAACGAGAGTTAACAAGGACAGAGGTAGACCTAGATTATATTACTGTTCACATATGTATACATACCTACTTAGAAATGTAGATTGTTCTAGTTCCGGGCAGAAAACCGTATGATGGTGATGACGCTGACCAAATTTAGTTATTATGTGCTTTTCACATCCTTGAAATGTTTAATTTCTTTAGCGGGGTGTTATGCTTCTAGTGCCGTGGTTGTGGCACCACGACCTTTTTGCATGCTCGTAGCGACCATGTAATTAATATATTATCCTATGTACAATAGTTTTACTTAATATTTTATATTAATTTTATGACTTCTGTTGTTGTATGATATTCTTAATGCAAATTTTCATTTTTCTTCACTTTGTTTTCTCTATCTTTATATNTTATACTTTTAAATACGCCGATTTTGTTGAACAAGGCTGTCACAATACTAAGCCTGAATTATAGATTGAGGAGAAGAAAAAATTTGTGTGTAAAGTTTCATACAACACAGAATGCATAAACTTAATATGAATTATTAAGTAAAATTATTTTATATAAACTTCTGGTTGCGGCACTAGGAGCACGCTATAATTTTACCTGCTTCTAACGCGACGCTACGATCACACAAAAGGTCGCGGCCCTGCGACACGGACAGTTCTAGCGGCACATCAACTGCAAATAGAGCATCTTCAATTACTTCAATAATCCTTTGTAAGAGCGTTAGTAAATGAGTCCAACATTAAAGTTTTTTGACTCATTCGACGTTTTCTTTAGAATTCAAGGAATTTGCCAAAAACGAGGCAAGATCAAAAATAAATCATTTAAATGTTTTAATTAATCAACAAAGAAATCAGTTAAATGCAGTTGGTCAATATAGATATAAAGAATAAAAGCAATCGTCTACCGGATGATGGTATCATCATCTGCACTGTCATTCGATTCATTCAAATGATGACTGCCATCAAGGGACAATGATATTATAAATATTTCGTCGTGCTTGTAGAGGTAGATTTACGTATTGTAGTTTCTCTTTGGAAGGCAAACAAAGGATGCCATAAAGATACACCAGAAAAAGAGATTTTGGGTTATTTGTGAGCCAGAACGTACAGTAAGAACAGCAATCGGGGAAGACCCCATTAGACATGCTACGAGCCAGTTTTTGTCACCGCTACCTTGCTGCCGCTGCTGCTGCCTCGCTCCTCGAGATATTCTTCACCATGGACAATCTGGACGGGCTGAAAGATGTCCGGTGAACATCTATAATGTCGACCCCACACAATATATTCATTAGAGATGCGTTGTCGAATTTAGCAACGGTCGGATGACTACCTAATATACGCAAAGGAATCTTTCATTAAAGGTAATGAAGAAATATTTCTCGAGGTGAGAAAAGCATTTGCAGATCGTGTTTTGTTAGAACGTGTATGCTAGTTGTTCAACTGGAGGTATACAGGCAATGTCATTAAGGCTTCGACATACCTTCTGTGATGTGGCGCAATTCCAATTTTATCGTTATAAAAATAAAAAACAAGGAATGACGTTACAACCAACAGAATCCTTGCAAATGTAGAGGTGTGAGTTTTATTAATACTCAGAAATTATGCCTCCGTCATGATTATTTTCAGAATGATGCTACAGGGGGTTGTAATCTATAAAAGCAGTGGTCGGCAACTACTCAGTTAAAAATAATCCTGAACACAACTAATAGAAATCGATTTCTTGATTATAACTTGTTTATTTGGCTTGCGTGAAGTTTTCACTTATTTTCCAATACATCTTTTCATTTTTTATCCCCTCCCCCCGCCCCTTACAACAACATTCCCGACGTCTATTCGTTGGTATGATGCAATACAGGATATTAACAAGGAAAGAAACGTTTACAAAACAAAAAACAAACGAGAAACATGAAGGCATTTCATAACAAAACCAGATATGTAATTTAAAAATTTTGATGCTCTTCATATAACTTAGGAGATTTCCTACTATCCTGTCTCTACTGTTTTATTTTGACTTCCATAGCGCCCTTTGTTCTTCTAATACTCATGCTAATACCTACTAATTTCTAATTTTTTCTATCCACGGCAATTTCAGTCGCGGATCCAACCCTTAAAGAAGGTTGTGGTCACAGCCATCCGAAGATCGGCCAAGTTCGAGTCTAAGTATGAACGCGCTCATATTATGGTTGTTGGCATTCCCATCGTGCCCACAACGGTGCATCCGCTCTTGAGTAATTTTATCATCCGCTTATAACACCATACCTCAAACGCTTTTAACTTTTTCATTTTCACCTATATACTGTTAACTGCACTTTTCGAACTTTCAATAGTAAATTAACAGATCGCAATCTTATTGTTGAAAAAGATTCGATACTGCGCTATCCTTTGCCTTGTGTTGTGTTTCTATAGCGAGTTTTCCACCCTGAGCTATCCGACTTCCTTAGATACTTACCGAAAATCGGCGAGTTTATGAAGAACAACAAGTATGTGTAGATAAACAACTGAGTCCTGTTCTTCGTTTAAACGGAATGTTATAATAACAAACGACATGTTATATTTTTGTTTGTATCGCATCCATCACAATATTATGTTTAAGTTTAACAATCAGGTAGAATGGAGGCGTGTTTATACAATGAGGCGGAGCCATACACCTACATTCTTTGAAATCATTTAATAAGATCGGATATTATGATTTCAGGAAGATCAAGGATATTCCACTCTATGTGACATTTGTATGTCAGATTTGCAGTCATTAGATTGCTCCTATGTTTTCTCTTTTCAAAATATTTGCTGAGAAAGAAGATCAACTTGATACCCTTGTACATGTATAAATTTTCACTGAAAAAGAAAAAACAATGATTTTCTTGAATCGCTTTTGATCAAACGATTGTGTCCCATACAAAATCTATTATCATAGTACTAAAAATGCCCACTTTAGGTATGACGAAACGCCTGGTAAGTATTATTATAAACGAATGATTACTGCCAAAAACTTGGAGTTGAGAGACTTCAACACTAATCATGAAAATTTACGCAATAAAACATTCTGTAGATTCTGTGTGCTCCTATCGATGTCTAAATATTTTAAAATTTTCTATAACCCATGTTAGTCGTCTCTTTTGGCTATGAAATAAAGAGGATTTAACATTTTTTCTGTTGGTTATTTGTAACCAATGGTAATTAAAGGAAACATAATAATTACAGTTATTTTCCTTAGTCTTTGTTTGTTTTTATGGAGTGTCTTACTATCTTGAAATTAGAAAATTCGGCTAATCGGGAAAAAACAATAAACCCCAAATAGGCACTTTTTAATTGTAGACAGTAATTTATTACCATTCGTAGTAAATAAAGTGATGTTTAATGTAAGTTAGTTAAACATATTCAATAACGAACTTATTAAAGAAAGAAAATACAATCTACATTTTAATTATGATCGAATAAATGCTACGATTTTTGCTATTCTGTGTTTTTGGTTTAATACTGATTTAATACGGATGCATTCCTAAAAAAGAAAAAGATAAATCATAACTCTTTAATTTTAAAAACAAACAAACATACTTCGACTTCAATATTACATTAATTGATCTTGAAAGCTCTAAGTTGGGCTTTCCAGTGCTTTATGAATATATGCAACCAATCTTTCGTTGCTGTAAAAAGTACACGACAATAACTTTCACTTGTAAGATTTTCCGCATATGATTTTCACATTTTCACACCTTTATTTGTCTGAATGCTACTAAAATATCAAAACGTTTTTATCCACAAATTGTTAATTGAAATGGATATTATTAAACTCAATCTGACGTTTCCACTTGCATATATAGATGTTATTAGAATTACAACGATCAAAATTTTTAGTAATGGTAAAAGTGCTACCTTTTTGGAGTATACATACTTCTTATCAAATAATCAATTATTTTGCAATTATACGTAAAAAAAGTCACTCTAATTGTGTCAAATTGTGTTTTATAATATTAATATAATGTTTCGACCATAAAGGAAATTAAATAAATACCAAAAATATTAAATATTGAAAGTGTATGGTTTTTATCAAATTTATGTTTGTTATTGAATTAGTTAAAATTATATGGCTTTTACATAAGTTTTGCTGCTATCAGAAATGAACTAAAAGAATAAAATCAAGAAACATGAGAATATTTTATTTTTAATTTCAGGAGCTTTTGCTATTTACAAATTGATATTTTTGAAATTAGTAATAGGGTCTGATCTCATTTAAAATCAGGCTTCCAATTCAAATGACTATTTAAGGAGGCAGGACCTTTACAAATTTCAAAGGAATATTAAGACAATTAATGAAATGAGAGTTTGACCACCTCGACTCGTGAAGTGTGAGGACAGACGCTTTCGTATTTATAAACCGAAGTTATTAATTTAGAATCTACCGAAAAAAATCAATTATCGATCGAGGAGTCGAGAAGGTTCTTTGGCATGTGTCAGATCACATTCCCACGCAATTATGACTATAAAACTGCAAGTAATAACTAATTTATTAGCAGGCCAAGGTATCTGTTAATGGAACAATCGAGACACCAGGCGTGGAAGTGTCAAAAGCTTGCTATTGTTGTTGCTCCTTTGGTTTAAGTGCTCGCTTGTCAGGCGTGGGAATACAAAGGCATACCTGCCCTCAGCATAAAGACATCGCCTGCCGGGTCCTTGGCTCATCAACCCGATATTAATGGTGTAATCGATTATTACAGTCATTGTCAATGATGCTTTCCCTCCCTGCTCGGCTCAACGTGAAGCAGTTAATAACCACTAATCGGCCGATCAAAATAATCAATAGCATCGATCGCGTTATTAATCTACAAGAATTATCGAGTTGAACTGTCGGTCATGTCAGAACTATATTTGTTTCACTTAAACATTGTAATTTTATACCTAACAAACGTGCGTTGAAAGATCAATGCCCTTTTTTTACCGGTATTGTCACTCTATGCGAAATTTAATCTTCATATCTTATTTAAAGACAATATTGTACCCATAATACAGTAATTAATTACTTACTACTATTTCTAAAATAAAGCACTAATTATAATTAAAACAAAGATACTATTAAAACAGGGTGTATTTTGTTGTCTATATCGTTACCTACACATATTAATACGTAATTGTTGAAAGTACACTTTTGAAATCTGTCTATTATTATAAACAGAAAAGAATGATACTTACACTATGAGAAAGGCACTGTACCATTTCATAGATATTGTACATATGTAGAAGAGTACTAATAAAACTTTGAATCTCAGATTTTAAACAGTACTTAGTGCCTAAACATTTTATTCTTTCGCGATGTTGAAAAATTAGTATTAAAATTGACAAAAAAACCCAGGGCCGGATTTTCCCTTAACGCTATCCTGGGCGCCGTAAAAAATGCCGCTCCATTACCCATATTCTATACAAAATGGACGAGGGTTCAGAACACGTATTGACTTTCCGCTACAAAAATCACTAATATTTTTCAAAATTGGGAAACTATTGATTTTCGAAAATCATGTTTTAATCAGATCGCGACGTTTTCAAGTAATAGGAAGCTAAAGTTCAAAAAACTACGACAAATACTGTAAATCCCACCAAAATCAGTTGATCCGTTCGAGAATATTGTTTATAAAGTTTCGAAAAATCGGTGAATTCATTTAAAAGATATTTCTGAATATTGAGAAATGTCATTTGAAACAATTATCAGATTTTTATACTCCAAGAGCGCAATTACATGTGAATGCGTAATTTTTCTCAAGCCCCAAATTTTTCTACCCCTGGGAATTTGTCGCTCTGGGCACTAGCTCCTAGTGTCACTTGTGTAAATCCAGGAGCTTCACAATACAAAAATCATTATGAACACGGCATGTGGTCTTCTTGTGGAAAAATGACTCTCGCTTTAAAATAGTTTTGGGAGAATTATCGGAACAAGCACAAGTTTGTATAAGAAAAGTTCCTATATTTGATGTTTGCCTAATCGAATCCTCATAAGGCTATAATGTGCTATAGCTTTGCCTGATACTTAAGATTATTATGAAATACTTAACAGGCATATTTCACTTCAGTATCGCTAATTTCTTTTGTGAGGATGCTCACGTTGAAGAATTTACGGGAAAATCCCATTATCGACATGTCCCTCATTTCCCATTTGAGGCCCACACATTGCATGAAACATACCCCTATAAATTTTTGTCAGGCTATGAACAAAAAGCCGATGATTAAACGGTATCCTCGATTATAGTTTTTGTTAAGTTTTAATGCGCTTTATTTGCCGTCATTTGTTTGTGGAAAGTCTACCTAACTTTTACTAAATTTAAGAAAATGGCAAATAGAATTGTTGGAAATTGTAAAATGTACGACCCTAATAGGTACCTTCTTGTAAAATAACTATTATCATTGACGAATTCGTGTTTTGTTCAAATGTAAGATACAAATGTCGTTTACGTTGCAACATACTGGCATGCCGCCGGGTATTTTGCAATGCAAAGCATTTTTGATTATGAGAAATACGAATACCAAGTAATGATATTAGACAGGTATTCCATAGTAATTTAAAGATAAACCATTCATTTTATTTAGCAAGTGCGTTTACATTTCTAGGACATTTTTACATGCATTGCAGGAAAACGGATGATTTGAAAGTGACACACACGTGAGTAAAAGGATTTCTAAAATAGAACGCATTTGAAAACCAAATAACGTACGTATTGACTATAATTAAACTGAAAATTTACCCGCAGGGACGACTGCTAGGTGTAAGCTAACTACTTTATTATATCAATCAACAGAAAAAGATCTACTGATAAGTGACATTTACATACGATAGATATGTGCGGATCAATTTTCTGAATCTCTTAATATATCTAGTCTATAATTTTAACTTAATTAAATAAATTATAAGGCGTCTCAAAAAAACAAAAATAATAACAAACCACAGCAGTAGATTGTCTTACTTAACGTGGAAAATTGGCATGTAAACTCTGAGCTATCAAAAGTGGCGGATGAAGTAATAAAACTTCCAAGCTTATTTTGTCGAATGGCTAAAATTCGTAGAAATAAGGAGAAGGACTTGAATTTTATTTAGTGACAATGTTCAGGGACAACAACCCTTATTTATGTCTTCGTTATTGTTCTTATGTTGTACTACCTGTGCATCTCCCATATTGCGATAAAACACAGTAGTAGAATTCGTTTGAATACACCCTTTTGAAAGTTTTCAAATTATTTTGAGCTTTGTAGGCATAGCTACATAACAGAACATAAAACGAGTTTCGTTTGAATGGAGCAATAATACTGTAATTGTACTTAGGCATACGCAAGGGCGGTATCTATTCCCAAGATAAAAATATTCAGTCTTTCAGAGTCTCTAAAAGGGAGACTCGAGTCTCCGTCTCTCATCGAGTTTCTCTGGTGTCGCTAAGAGAGACTGTCGAGAAACTGTCAAAAAAACTGTTTAGCGTCTCTGAACGACAGACTCGAGTCGCTCATAGAAAGATCCTCATTTTGTATCCAGTCTCTGAACGAGAGACTCGAATCTCCGAACGAGAGACTCGAATCTCTCAATAAGTAGTGTTTCGATAAACATGGTTAAAATTTTTTAAGTTCAACATATTTCAGAGATTTCAGTCTTTCTACGAGAGACTCGAGTCTCTCAAATTTCCAGCTTTATTCATTCAGTCTCTTTGTGAGAGACTCGAATCTCTGAATTAACAATTTTATCGTTCGGGTCTCTCATACAGAGACTGTGAGAGATCCATAAAAGCACCTAGGCAATAACTGAGAGACTGTGAAAGACTCTGAGAGACTGGAAAGAGACTGAAAATTTTTGTCTAGGGTTGTTAGCAGTTTTGTTGCATGGGTCGTCACTTTAGATGGCTGAGAGATTAGGTTAACTTTATATCGTTTTACAAAGAATTACTGCCACATCTACACATACACTAAATACAAGTGAGAGTAATTTCAGAAACATGATAGAAATTGTTTGAATTGATGTTACCAGAAAAGTAACAAATTATAGTGTTTATTACATACCAACAACGACCACGTAGAAAAGACTGAATTTATTTTTAGAATAAACTGAATATTCGACAGTAATTCAAACGATTATATTTAAAATGAAGACATATTAAAAAACAATGGGTTCCAAAATTTCTCGCACAATTTTATGGTAACTCAGGATAATGGTATTTTTGTTCAGTAATTACGTTAGTTCTGTATCTTTATTAATTTTTAAGACACTCATTTTTCGTTTTTAGCAGTCAATTTCTAATCGTTCTACATTCTAAAAAAAATAAAAGTATAAAAATTGCTGATCTTTGGGTATTAACAAATCATTAGATGATACATGTACTTCGCGAATTTTAGTGGCAGTTACGGGTGTCTTACAAAGAGATGCATAATTTCAAAATAAGTGAAATTTTTGCATCAAATGTTAACTGCGAATATCAATTGTCAACAAAATTCATTTTGCACCGGAACGCAATTTGTCACTGCGTCTAGAGAAAACTAAAACAAAAAATTTTCAGTTTCTCTCTAGTCTCTCAGAGTTTTTCAGCGTCTCTGAGAGCGTCTCTCACAGTCTTTCACAGTCTTTCAGTTATTGCTTAGGTATTTTTATGCATCTCTCACAGTCTCTGTATGAGACTCGAACGATAAAATTGTTAATTCAGAGATTCGAGTCGCTCACAGAGAGACCGAATGAATAAAACTAAAAAATTGAGACTCGAGTCTCTCATTCAGAGACTGGATACGAAATGAGGATCTCTCTATGAGCGACTCGAGTCGCTCGTTCAGAGAGGCTAAACAGGTTTTTTTGACAGTCTCTCTCAGCGATACAAAAGAGACTCGATGAGAGACGGAGACTCCAGTCTCGCTTTCAGAGACTCTGAGATACTGAACATTTTTATCTCGGTCTGCTAGGTTTTTACTTTCAGATTTAGCCGCAGCTTGGTTAGTTTTGTTTAAAAACTGAAAGGGACGTAATTGCTCTATTGCTCTCATTAGAGAGCCGCCCCTGGCCATTTCGTACAGGCTTTCATCCTGAATTTCTCACTGTACCGTTTCTTTAGTGAATAAAGAAGCGCATCTTGAATGAAACGGCGATTCACCGTACGAAACCGGCTGAGTTCTATTAAGTGCAGGTTTCAATTAAAAAATTAAAGATAATAGAATTGGCCGTTGTATGAGAATAGGCACTTGGATAACTTCGAGGTGTCGGAGGCGTTGCTGCATCTGAATTCAGACCCCACACCACGGCAACCATAAATTATGGCATTTTTAACGCCCCCTGAAAGCGTTCAGAAATAATCATTTATTGGAAACTTATTAAACACGTAATCAAGGCCAATTATTACCTTGTGAATGTCATCTAATAAGCTCCTTCATGTAATGCATTCGAAATGTATCTTTTGTTGAGTTGTGACCGCGTTACACAACGAATATCTACACTTAAGAATTAATTACTTTGAAATTGTTACTATGTTACTGAGGATAAAGGTGATAATAAGTGCAGTAAATTAGCGGCTAATAATATTCAGAAGTAAGAGTTAACATTTTATTATGAGAGATTCTAATAAGGAAGAATAAACTATAAAACAATGATGCCCCAAATTAACTCAGTGCCAAGGTACAGCTTGAGACTCAAAATATTATCAATCCTTTTTATTTGCATAACTCAGTCTAATGTAATAAAATTGTTTCTGAAAATTCTTGATCTATTTATATTTGAAATTCTGTTCGTGAAATGCCTTTCCTAATAGCTACCCTGCAACGAATGGATTATTAGAACATTACAGTTTGGGAAAGTACGTTATTTTCTCTACCCATATACCTTATCACTGTTAGAAAGGATGTAAATGATTTGCCTAAATTAACATACAGTGTAAACTCTATATAACGACACTTAAGGGACTGAACATTTTTCGACGTAATAAAGAGTGGTCGTTAAATGGAGAGAAATAAAAGATATTATTTCACTATTCTATAATAATATGCATTTTCCAATATAGTACACATTTTGCACACGAACATTACTATTCATACATTGCGTATAGCCTGTTGTCTTCGTCTGATGTTTTTTGCTGCTCCAATATTTTAATTGTATTTTGTTACGCATCTTATTCATATCTTGAAATACTGCTGGATCAATTTGATTATATAAAAAGTATTTTTTTAATAGTTTCGCTGCATCAAGTGCTTGTTTGATGCTTGGTGGAGGGACAGGATCGTCTTCTTCCACAACGTACACAACTGCAGTTCTTATCTATTTCGGCAACTTAAAAAGTAGTGCTCAATGATTTATAATGCCGCATTGTTGTCGTTAAATAGAGTGAGCGTGACGCTATATAGAGTGTAATATTGTAGAGAAAACAATGTAAACCAACCAGTCAAGAAATTTCGACGTTTTAAGGAGCTTGTCGTTAAATCGAGTGACGTTATAAAGAGTTTACACTGTACTTTTAATTTATTTAGTCATTCCAGGGTTAAACTCTTTATGTAAAATAACAAATCAGTGCAGTTTTAGTGTCTAAAAGCTCTTTCTTTACATGTAATACTTACATTGTTATCACATGCTTTGTTTATCTCTAAAATAAAATAGAAAAGTCTGTAGTACATATAGGTATATATAACGGTTAAATACAAAAAAAATTGGAAAACTTGAATTATTTACTGATGCATTTCTATTTGTTAAGAAATAAGAGATAACTTGACCACTTAATTGATTTCAGATATTACTTCTGAAGGTGCCCTAAAAAAGCGGAATACGTAGAGTATTAGCAATAAATAAGTGAAATTTTCTAGGTGCGACATTGGATCATACGACGAAATATGCAATTCCGGATATAAACCCCAAGAAAAATTCTCAGCTTACCGGAGGTGCAAATTCTCGTACTTGACAAACAAAAAATTATACTAAATATGATATTTAACTAAGTATAGAAAACATAAGTTTGTTTAATATCGTATAGAACTAAACACGGTCAAGTATGCTCACTTGGTCAATTCCCCGTCGGAAAAATTTTCGCGTTACATGTTGAGTTTTGCTCTACATGTGCGAGAAAATCTTCCTGCTCCCTCTTGGAAATTATCCTAGACCAACCTATTATCTTACATGTAAAAGTTCATAGTTCACTCCTAATTTTTTATGAAAAAACAAAAAAAAAGGAACAATTTAATTAGACGAAAAAGCCAAGCTTTCAACTCGTCCAACCATGAACCATCTTTATCCAGCATTAATAGAGATTATTAGCCCCATTTATAAATAACTTTAAACATTAAATTATCTTGTTACAAATGTTTTCAACTGGTGTTACTTTATTGCGTTATACATAAATAATTAGCTGTCAATGTGATTGTCGGGCCGAGTATTTTTTGTTGTTCTCCTTATTGGCGAAAAAGCAGCACTCAGAAAAAGCTGTAGAACAAACTTCTACAATTGTAGAACTTTTAATTACAAGTAGTAGCGAATATAGGGACAGAAACAAGTTGTAGTGAAAATTAATATGATATTGTAATTACTCTATTGTCTACAAACTGTTTGTCTCTCTACCACAACGTTAAAGAATATGCACTACAAGTTTCTCTTAAAAATTACTTTTCATTGTAGGATATTTCAATACAATAATTATAAAAAAAAATTATACAAAATTGTAGAATATTTCTCTACTACAATTAAGAATGAATTATACAATATAGTGTTAAGCATCTTTACAAAAAGTAGTTGACTTTATCATTGCATTGCAGTACATTTGAAAATATATTGTAGTGGGTATTTCTAGAATTGTATAGTCTACCTTTGGGTTGTAATGATCTATTAATCACTACAATTATTGATTCTATTTTTAATCAATTTAATCTCACCAGAACCTATAATGAATATGTAGAAAAGTGTATTTAAATCATGTATTTAAAAAAGCATAAAACATAATAACTTAACTTATAACAAGGAACAAAACCTTGAAAGCTTATTACAAAGTAGACGTCCTTTTCTGAAAATAAATAATAAATACTTCTACCCATTCTGTTTCAAGTAAATAACTTCTATCGAATTCATTCATCAGCTAAAACTTGAAAACCCAACTAAGACAGTTTTCCTCTTGTAAAAGTATCCATTATAATGAGCAGCAGGCTGTTAAAAAAAATAGATTTCAGATGAACGTTAAAAAGACGGATATGTTTCTATTATCCTGTAAAATTGATAACTTTTTTTTTGTAATTTTTCCTTTGTCAAATGTCTCGCATCGCTAGGTGCAATTGAAAGGTTCAATTATTAATTTTACTGCAATTAATAAACTTACCTACTTAACAAGAACGAACAGATCAGTAGAAGCCACTTAACTAACACTAACGCGTAGTAACACCATACAAGCGAAGAAACTAATTGCACAATATTAGCAAATATTACATACGAGATCACACCCTATTACGGTTCTAGATATGTTTGCACTGAGTCAGAAAAAAAACTGAAACGCAATAAATATTTAATAAAAATTGCTATTTTTTTCCTTACATTTTCTACAAAATTTGTTTAACCTTTCTACAATTTATAATGAAATTCACAACGTTGTTGCCGTAAATATTTCATTCAAATTGTAAGAAATTTGCCTGAGCCCCTGTCGATATTTCTCCTACAATTTACCACTACAATTTTATAGTCAAATTTAAGTTTACCCTTAGTTAACCTTACTACAAACTTGAGTCGCATTTTCTACAAAACGACCTCTACAACGTTATAGTAATTTTCCTTACAGCATTTTTCTGAATGAGGGTTCTCCCATTCGAACGCGTTTATTTTGTCTCAATTTATTTCAACGTTTCTCACTTTTATTAATTTTTAGATATGGTGTTACAACCGTTAACATATGCGGCGTAGTATTCGAACTTGAACACAAAGCTGCGGTCATAAAAAGGCCGAGGTACCGAAAAAGCGGCGAACGTTTTCATTAAAAGTACATAAAGCGTGTCTAAAAAACAGACACGCAGACCGCAATAAAATGTCATATTGCTAATAGAAATATAAAGAATTTTGTTCCCAGACCTGCGGCTTGGACCTGAGCCGACCATCAGGTCCGGTCCGGTCCGGTCCACTCGAACTTCACTTGCCGCGATTCACATTACGTGTCTGACAAGCAGCGTTAACCCTTGAAAACAAATTAATTAGTAGACGGCAGACCGCACATAATCGAACATTCGAACGTTTGTACTAAAAGGTAATTAGTTTTTAAAAAAATAGTTCGCCCTGGGTGACCGCCTCAACCGTGTAATATTTGTTGTAACTCCACTACACGACCGCACGAATCGTTTTGCCGCCAAATTTAAATCCAAAACGAAGAACTCCTTGTGTAATATTCATTTTAAAAAACAACTGAAAAAATCTTGTTTAATTTTCTTTTGAACAGAGAATACTCATTCGTCCACCTTTGGAAAATTGGAATATTCATCTGTTGGATGCAATCATTCCCCTTTAAATCGCAAAAGGTTCCTCGGTAAAATACCGTGGTGGTTAAAGTAATAGGAAGTACAATCCCTCAAAAACTGCATGTCGTTTACATCATTAAAACTGATGCTTATTTAGTGTACTTCTAATTAGAAAGAGGAGACTGCGGTAAATATTAATTAAAAATTAAAAGGAATACTCACCCCTAATTACCACAAAGAGAGAGACTGTCTCGCGTTGATAATGCCCACGTATGAAGTGGGCGAAACACGTGTCCGCTCAAGTAAAATTATTTGTGGTAATTAGGGGTGAGTATTCCTTTTAATTTTTAATAGTGTACTTCTGATTTTTGGGATTATTATACAGGCCGAGCGTACGGAAGACTTAATGCCACTACATTGAAAGCACTTCGGTATTTTCATCTTTTACGACGAGAAACAGAACCCAAGTCTATATTTTTCAAATTGTTTACATTATAAGCACTGGCAAAAGCAAAAATAAAGAAAATTGTTATAAGTACAATCAGTTCGTCCATGTTACCTTTTTCTAGGGTAATTTTGTGACCTTAAGGAATAAAAAAAGTATAAAATACTTAAACTAAGTATTAAGCAGTGGACTATGATAGGTAATTCCGCTAGTGGACGATTGGCTATTAAGAAGTCAGACATACGATGTGAAAAACCCAGTGAAGCTGGTGGTAAAACGTAAACGTTTAACAAACGGTGAAAAGTCAAGAAAACCGTTACCACTTAGTCAACTGCTACCAATTTAGATGTAATTGTAATCAGAATAATTTCGTTTGGTACCACAATTTTCATGTCTAATTACTTTTAATAGAAGTCACATTAGATCCTAAACAAAACCAAAGTAGGAAACCTTGGATAACAAACAAGATTATAGAATTAATAGGAGAGGCGGAAATACGAAAACAGGACAGACGAAGAAGCGCAAAAAGATATAAGGCGATAAAGTGGAACAGTGGATTGATATGAGGTGTAAAGAAGTAGAAGAAAAGTTTGAAGTAGGTAAAACGGTTTAGGCTTATAATATAATTAAAAGGAATTTTAGAGAAGTAGAGTATAGTGTAGTACTAATATAAGAAACGAGGTAGGGGTTATTCTGATAGAAAATCAGGAAAATGTAGACAGGTGGAACGAATAGGTACTATACGCAGGCCATGAGTTAGGAGATGTATTAGAGAATGGAGATGATGTGGAGATAGATGAACTAGAGGTTATCGCATATTGAGAGAAGAGTTCCATGTAGCATTAAAAAAAACTTAAAGAATAATAAGGCACCAGGTATAGATGGGATACAAGCCGAAATTTTAAACATGCAGGACAAGAAGTTACAGATTGTAGACGAGGAAAGTCCCGGAGGATTATAAACGGAACGTGGTGGTAACCACCTAGATCTAGTAAGACCTAGATTACACTTCACTGTTCGCATATAGTTTAAGGGGTAGATTGCCCGAGTTTTTGAAAAATATAAAGATTAGCTGCAGATAGTAAGAAGTAGAGGGCTGAAAACCTAATGCTGATAAATTAGCCTTAGCGTTTTGATAATTCATTCAATTGTCTGATAGCTACAATAAATAACAAAAGTTTATTTTGCAGCAGTTTTTTTTTTATTTATGACTATAATGGCAGACCGTAAAAAAAAAGTAGGATGTAAGCTTTACGCGTGAGCTACCTATCTAATATGATATGTAAAAGAAATTAAGACTGCTGTCAGCACAGGGCAAAGTAGTATTACGTAGTTAGTATCAGCAATTTCTTATGCTGAAGTGTACGATGTGTTGCATACCTATTTACAAACAATTCCTTTAAATTTAATTTTTTAAATAATTTTTAACACAAAGAAAGTGATTAAACAAATTGTTCACAAAAGTGAATTTTGACCACTCGAAGCAATGGTGCTAATAGTTTCGAGCTCACAGTGACTGATGGGGGTGAAGAACTAGTTAATATTAATACAAAAATAGCTCACGTATCCTTCTAATATTTTAATATAGTACCTATACACTTATATATATATAATAAGTCGTGTACGTTTTGCGAGTAAATTCTAATAAACAGTTAAAAACTTTGGGGTGGCATAATATGCAGGTCATCGTGAGTGGTATCCATAATGAAGCCATCAGGCGGCCTCTAATCTTGCGAGACCGGCCGAGGTCTTTAGGTTCGAATCTCAGTCTACATCGCGTTCGCAAATGTGCCAAAACACAACCCGAAGCGCATCTACCCTGTTATTATGCTACTCCCGGCCAAATTGGCTCCTAACTATTGGTTTAATTTTAATGCTATACCTCGCCGCACACACCACACACAAACATACCCACCGGTATCAAAAGAATATTGGTCGTGATTCGAAAGCGATTTTGCCGTTTAGCCACGGAATAAAACTATTCAACCTTTAATATGTACAAATGATGGTGTGATGGCGGGGTACGTACCGATAAATGGAATGCCAACAGCTTTTCATCGAAGGGTTTGGTTGCGGTTTTTGAAAGTAATCGTTAATTCTAATATAACAATGATTTGATCAAAAGTTCACGAAAAATACGTAGTAACAAAACAGATAAAGGAAGACAGCATTTTTGTTCCTTTAACCTTAGCAGCAGGCACATGAACCGTAAAGGGGATAATCTTTTAAAAAAGAATTGAGTAATTAATAGTTCAAACCAATAATGAAAGTTTAAAGTAAGTTATAGGCTCAAGTTTGATTACCTACAAACGAGGGCTGTTAATTCTCCTTATTGTAAAAATTACAACGCAATATACCTATATAGGGCAAGGTAAGCGTTCAATTAAAACACTAATCAAAGAACACGATTAATAAGATCATAAACACAGGTAACACAGAACAGCTGCATGTTTAAAACGTCAAATTAATGTAGTCAAACTGTAAAAAGCTGAACTGGAACTAGAATGCTTTATTGTCGATCAAAAACTTACCTATATATATATAACCAATAATCAAAAAGAACTATTAATTACTGATACACCTCCATTACCCACAGAATTGTAAACCTGATAGGTCAAGCATTTCTTTTATTTTCTTTGTTTAGTTGCGCATATCTAACCGTTGACTTTAATTATTCATAATTTATTGTTTCCCGTTTTCTATTACCTACAAAAACACTTAACAGTACAATTAATCTTTACCTATAACTGTCTACATCATAGGTACCTATGTTAGTAAGTATTCGCGATTACAACAGTTGGATTCCTGATCTTCCTGTTTCAAGTAATCTGTGGTACCCTAGACAAAAATTTTCAGTCTCTCCCCAGTCTCTCAGAGTCTTTCAGCGTCTCTCACAGTCTTTCACAGTCTCTCAGTTATTGCTTAGGTGTTTTTATGGATCTCTCACAGTCTCTGTATGAGAGACTCGAACGATAAAATTGTTAATTCAGAGATTCGAGTCTCTTAAAGAGAGACTGAATGAATAAAACTGAAAAATTGAGAGACTCGAGTCTCTCGTAGAAAGACTGGGATCTCGGAAATATGTTGAATTTAGAAAATTTGAACCATGTCTATCAAGAGACCACTTATTGAGAGATTCGAATCTCTCGTTCAGAGATTCGAGTCTCTCGTTCAGAGACGCTAAACAGTTTTTTTGACAGTCTTTTGACAGTCTCTCTGAGCGACACCAGAGAGACTCGATGAGATAACAAGGCTCGAATTTCGCTTTCAGAGACTCTGAGAGACCGAACATGTCTATCTCGGGTATCCTTACATTATTTAAGCACTGAAGTAAATATAGGGGCAAGTACATTCTAAAGATAACTTTCCATTTAAATTCTGCCTTCTTTTCTCATCTGTCCCTCCTCAACCACCCCTCACACCTTTCTACGAGGAAGCTAATGATGGTCTTCCGTCCTATCCTTCGGTCTTGTACTAGTGTTCCCACCAGCATTACCTGTTTATTTAAAAAAAAAATTCCATACGAAAGCAGAATTAAACTCCAGGATTCATGATGTCCAGTAGACGTCCCATAAACGAATAAGTGGATAAGTTACTACAAACAGTACTACATTTCGTGGGATTCAAAAATGTTCGACAAAGTACTTAAGGAAATCGACTTGGCGAATTGAACTCACGGCTTAGCTGTGAATGGTGACTATTCTGTCAAAACCGGGAAACGTAGATCTATAGAATATTGGTCGACAAAGTACATAAGGATATTGACTTGCCGAACTGATAATTGGATATATGTGTAGGTATATATGGTTTTGCTATTTTTAGAGAGGATGCGTTATCAATTGGAACCGAAACGCTGTTTCGTTCGTGTGTTTGGTTAAACAGACGAATAAATAGTGTCACTCTTTTATTTCCATTTGAACGTAATGTTCCTCGGATAGCACGAATTGAATGTGTGCGATAAGTACCTGGTCTCGGAAGTGTGGGAAAGCGCGATGTTCAATAAATTTTCTATTAACACTTGGCAAGTGGTAACAATCACGTTACGAGTGCAAGTCTATCTGTCTACAGGTGGAAACATTTCAGCTAAGATTTGTGGCAGTAGCAGCCGTTCAGCGAATTGATTTTTCACCGATGTGAGTAAATAATTAAAACTTTTTCCGTCTGTTTGTTTTCTCGCGGTGTAAAATATCCACACACAGAGCCGGCGCTGCCGAATAAATTACTCTCATTTGGAGAAAGACCTGTCCGAAATGTAAATAACAACAAACTACGTGCTAGTTATAATCATAAATTAACTGCTTTATATGACTACGAATCACTCAATTTATATAGGAACATACATATATTTCGCAACGTGAAATCCATTTTAACTTGAAAACCAGCCGTCGTTGAAATTCCACTTTATTTGCTGAATAAACAGTGATGTATGCAAGACGCTTTTTAAAATAATGACACTTCGGTGCTGTACAATATACGACTTGTAGCCCACATTTTTCGTTAAAATTGCATTTTATCTCTCAAGGAAAGTTATAAAATATATAATTTACATTCAAGTAAAAAACGTAAAAATATAAAAAAAAATACTTCTAACTTATTTGGATTTCATTTAGAATAAGCGGTACAACTTAGTTATTTTTTGAGGATGAATCTATTCACCATTGACCCAGAAGCTTTTCACCATTACTGATGTGAAAAAAAGTAAGAAAAATATATTATTAAAAATTCAACGATTACTTCAAACACATGCTTGAAACAATTGACCATATCACTGACATAACAGTGTTGTTAAACAGATGCATTCGCTACAAGCAAAAAAGCAAACTTATAGACTAGATAGAGCCACAATATATTAAAAAACCACATCATCATCATCGTAAGGTCATCAGTCCTAAGACTGGTTGGACACGTACCTCCACTCTTTCCTATCCTGAGCTAAACTTCGCATTTCCCTAAAACTAGAACAGCCCACATCCTTAACTATTTGCGAACAGTAATCTAATCTAGGTCTACCTCTACCCCTTCTAACTCCTGTTTCTGCCTCTAATATGTCTCCGACATAGCCGAACTTTATTGGGATAACGACATAATTATAGACAGGATAATTGATCATACCAGACCTGACATCACATTAACCATCAAGGAAACCAAAACAACCCACCAGAAATGTGGAATCAGAACGCAATAGGTGTTATACTTAAAACTTTACATGCTAGCCTAGCTAAATTGAAACAGCAGAAACTTATGTACATAAGTCTATAAAAACCAGTAAATACTTGAATGCGGAAAAATACGCCGATTTCTTACCATTTCTGTCATATCTCTCTTTCCACATAACACAATAGGATGAAATAGAAGCGGAATCAATAATCCCGGATAAAATTTCAGGGCAAGAAGAATTGATAGCTCTATTAAAAATTCAATAACAGAAAACTGGTTTCCATAATGTATCACAGAAGATGTAAGTGAGGTTTTTTGGCATCAACCCGTCTTTACATACTTAAAGTTATCCAGTGAAAACTGAGAAGACCGAAGGATAATAACAATAATATAATAACAATGCAACACATCTCGCGAAACAATCGACCACATCCCAGGGGGTTGCTCATTGTTAGCCAAAAAGTTTAAACTCATAGATTAGATAGAGCCGTACTACAAATACAAAGCACCCAAAACAACCTACCTAATAGATGTTGCTGTACCAAACGCTGAAAATCTTAAACAAAAACATATTGAGAAAATTCAAACATATATTGCTTTGGTAGATGGAATAAAAGAAATGTAGAATCAGAACAAAATTCGAATTATTCCAATAATAATATCATCAGTAGGCTTTTATACCTAAAACATTACATGCTAACCTAGCCGAGTTGAAACTGCATAAGCTTACATACATAAGTTTACAGAAATGAGTAATCCTTGCGGGCGAAGAGGACATTAATTGGTCCTAGAACGGCCTGAGGTGGAGGGGTTTTAATCGGTAGGTCCGAGGACTTCTTCCTCGGGAATCCGACACTACCCAGTTGTACGGACGGCTGGGCGTCTTTCGAAGATTTCCCCTCTTCCACGAAAGCATAAAAAGAAAAGTAATTCTTGCTACATGCGGAATAGTGCGCAGATTTCTTAACAGTACTGGCATAACCCTTTTCAGAAAACACGACACGTTAAATTATTATTAATATTTCAGGACAAGAAGTGCTGTTAGCTCTATAAAATTTAAGAACAGACAGAAAATTGGTTCATCATCATATCGCAAAAGATGTGAGTGAGATTTTTTGGCATTAGCCCGTCTTCACTTGCTCAAAGTTACCAGTGAAAACTGAGAAGACCGGGACAATAGTAGTAGTGATTAGTTAAATACATTAGGTACCAGTTACATATATTAGGGATGTACCAGTAAAAAAATTCTTGTGGTGTTTTTCTTTCATAAAAATACTGTTGATATCTACTTTTTTAGTTTTTAGCTAGAAAAATGCTGCACCCATAAGAAGATATGACGTATACGTGAGATCTAAAGGCAAAAATAGAGAAAGAAGAAGATGTATTTGGCATATCCTGATCATGTACAATATTTCGCTCACGTTTTCCACTTTATCATAAGGTTGCAGATACGTGCCGTGCCGAGTGTTGAAATATCCATTCATGGCCTAACATCAGACGTAACAACACCGCAGTCCGACCTTGTTTGCAATAAGCGCGCGATGACGGATCTCATCTGGTGCAATTTATGTGTATTTACTTCTAATTTTTCTTGGAATATATTACACTGGCCAATGTTACGTACTTACCGTTTATTTTAACAAGTTTCTAAGTAATTAACAATGAAAATATAATGTAATTTTTAGAAATTAATTATAGTGTAGGTACTAAAGTATACAATTTAGTTGTACGGTACTTAGTTGGCGTGGAATAGTTTAAAATTCAAAAATAGCATCAATAATTCGTCTTAATCACTATAATGTATTATAATCAATCTTATAATTTCAGAGTGAGTAATTCAGCACGAGTTTTCTATATTAAGCACCCTCGAAGGTGAAAGCCGCATGCAGAATTATGTCAAACTATTCTTGGTTGTTTTACTGAAATTCAAATGGTAGATATTTCCCTGAGAGTCAACATCTTCAATATTTCTATAACATATATGTTCAGTTAGCGTATTTTTTATTTAATTGCACTGTATTTGAAAATGACAAACTTTAGTTTATTTGTACCTACTTGAGTTATTGATCATTCTTTTGGTACACAGAAATATAGAACATGGAATCTAGATACTACTGCAAAAGCTTACCATAACAAAATATTCGTAAAAAGACTTTCAAATTATATTACCAAAAAACTTAGTAGGTAAATAATAGTGAAACGTACTTGGTAATGCTTTACCAATAGGTTAATAAATAATAAAATTATTTGTATCTAAAGAATCCAAATAAATTTGTTTCGGCCGAAAGGTCATCTTCAAAGACTATAAAAACAATTAAATTTTTATTTAAAAGTTTAATTGTTTCAGTAGAAACAATAATAATTTAAGTGCGTGAGATACAAATAATAGTTTTTAGCCCTACTTAATCATTAAACTCTAGATTTGAATCAATTCTGATTATTAAGCGATAGTAAGGCTTTGTTACCATGTTCTATGAGGTGAGTATGTCAGTACGGCACAGGGTCGGTGTCACAAGTCACTATGATGCAATTTTCTTTCGAAGTAGGTCATTGCAGAAAGGAACAAAGGGGGTTTCCCTGGATAGAATTCAGTTTAGATAGTTTTTCGTAAGGATGCGTTAAAGTTGACCTATATTGATTTAATTGATATACGAGGGTGGATTGATAAGTTTCCGGCCTAACCAAGAGATGACGCCACTAGGCCTACCTTGAGGTGACATTCTATAGTACCATCCTTGGATAGCTTGTAGCTATAGTTTCAGCCCGATCTCCTTGCTAGTGTAGGTTTGACAGCACGCTGAACAAGACGCCTCTGTGGTTTTCGTAAAAATGGAAAAGCAGGAAAATCGTGCTGTCATCAAATACTTTTATTTGAAGGGGTTAACGCCGAAGGAAATTAAAAAAGAGATGGACTCAACACTGGGGACATCCTCCCCGTCATATTCAACCGTTAAGCAGTGGGTTTCCGAGTTTAAAAAGGGTCGTGTGAGCACCTCTGATGGGCCTCGCTCAGGACGCCCCGTTGAGGTCACAACTCCAGATATGATCGAAAAAATTCATCAAATAGTGCTGGGAGACCGCAGATTGAAAGTGCGTGAGATAGCTGAGACCTGTAAGATGTCATATGAACGTGTGCAACATATTTTGCACCAACATTTGCATATGGAAAAGCTCTGTGCAAGATGGGTGCCGCGTTTGCTAACAGTCGACCAAAAATTGATTCGAAAAAACATTTCTACCGCAAATTTGTCATTGTATAAGCGTAATCCAAGCGAATTTTTGCGTCGATTCGTAACCGTTGACGAAACGTGGGTCCACCACTACACTCCTGAAACCAAAGAACAGTCTAAACAGTGGATTGGACCAGGGGAACCAACTCCAAAGAAGGCAAAAACAATTTTTTCGGCGAACAAGGTTATGGCTACTGTTTTTTGGGATGCAAGAGGTATTATATACATTGATTACCTTGCAAAGGGTAATACTATCACTGGTCAATACTACGCAGACTTATTGCAACGTTTGAGCCACGAGGTGAAAATTAAACGACCTCATCTGGCGAAGAAAAAAATCTTGTTTCATCACGATAACGCACCAGCGCACACGTCAATCGTTGCGACGGCTAAAATCAACGATCTAAAGTTTGAATTGATGCCGCACCCTCCTTACTCTCCAGACCTAGCCCCGAGTGACTATTTTCTGTTCCCTAATCTCAAAAAATGGCTTGGCGGTAAGAGATTTGCGGACAATGAAGAAGTAATCGAAGCTGTAAATGGTTATTTTGAGGAGCTTGACGAATCAGTCTATAGAGATGGCATTAATAGACTGGAACACCGCTATGAGAAATGTATCAGCCTTGGAGGAGATTATGTTGAGAAATAAAAAAAAAAAATTTTTAAAAACCTTGTTTTTCTTGGTCAGGCCGGAAACTTATCAATCCACCCTCGTATTGTATAGTAATTTCAAAATTTCTCACTAAAAACATGAATTTTATTAGCTTTTAATCACAACTGTTTATTTTCTATACTGTTGGAGAATCGCTCTCATATATTCTTATTACGCATGTTATAGAATGTATGGGAATCAACTTCTCAATCATTAAAATCGATCAAGAAGTAGTCATAATGTCAATCAATGTTGGTCAACCTTGATGTCTCCGGCGGAGAAACTATTAGCCATATGGACACAGAAAATACCCCATTCAAACACCATCAAAATCACTTCCTCTATTTATTTCTGCAATAATGTCTCGAAGGACTAGCCTGTATAACATTAGTATGCTATTCATTGATTCTTTTGATTTGTCTAGCACTTAACAGTGCAGGGTGTGTTTACTTCGAAATAACTAAATCAGCATACACTTGATTCTTCGGATTGATCATAGTTTGTTGAAAAAAAAAAAGATATTTTAAAAGGGTAGTTGTCGGTGAATATGAGCCCAGTTACAATGACAAAATCACGTCTTCGTAAAATCTAAAATATTTCAATCTCCTATTATGTAGAGAGAAAAGTGAGGAGAAGCTCTTTGAGCTCCCCAAGAATGTGATTACGGAGGAATCTTTGAGTTGCCCTCCTGATCGTACAAATACCCTATTCCTCTTTGACAATAAATGTAGGACGAGTTTCTATTCCAAAGAGGACTACCGCTTCAGATATGTATAGAAACCGGGGACACAACAATGTTGTAGGCAGACAAAACGCCTTCACCTCCCTTACAAAATGCAGGGAGTGGGAAAAACAAATTCTCAAAAGAGAAAAGCCAAAATTAGTGGAAATTCTTGCAGGTCACTAAGAACTACGCTACCACAGGAACAAACTGGGAATAACCGCCAGTTTTTTCTGGTGCTTTTCTGTTATTGTCCTGCGCTAGACATTGTAGGTGTAGTACCTTTGGGTGTCACGTTTTACAAGCGAAAAACATTACTACACACGACGCTCCTAGAATACTCTCCGTTTGGGAAGTTCTCTTTGAAGCGCTAATGGGATGGTAACTAAAAGGGGAAAGCCAAGAGATTATCCGTGCTTTTGAGATCTGGACAAGCCTAAACCTAAGATAATAATAACCACCAGTGATGAAATACGATGATTATTGGAAATATAAAAATAAGTTCGCTCCTTTTTAACTACTACAGTCGAACCTGGCTAAGCGAGAATTCAAGGGACCCGAATTTTATTTGAGTTTTCTCATTTATAGAGGGCAATAAAAATCGAACATAAACATGGTGCTAGAGCGTTAAGAAACAGGTAATACATAACTATTTACGCATTTGACTATAAATAGGTAATTATTTTCTTTGTTTAAAGAAATCAATTAATTGTTTCCGAGAATCCTTTTTACAATTTTGAATATGTTTTTCAAACTAGGGTCTGTTTCCATCCATTCTATGAAACACTTTTCGACGTGGGAAAATTCAACAAGTTTGTTTCTCTTAATATTTTCATGTCCTTTTTCACATTGCAATTTTATTAAATCTTTGTTTTTTATTATTTTATAAAAGGTGGATTCCGGCAAGTTAAAATCGCACATAATTTTGTGTCGCGATTGCCCGCCTTACAATGAAATTTATCACTCAATGAAATCACTTTAATTTTTCGCTTCAAAATTTTGAGGGAACCTCAAACTTACTTTCTCCAGTGATTGTTATCAACTGAAACCAAATGTTGAGGATGAGTACCATGAGCAGGTAGAAACAAGCCCACAAATGTGCTGTAGATGTCTAGAATAGCCTCGCTTACAGAGGTCTAGAAGTGAAAAATGGCTCTCTCTAAAAGAGGTACAGGTCTGACGAAGGAAGCTGGCGAGCGGTCGCGCAGGTACTTGCCCATTTATGACCTATTTGGGTAAGTCACTTGGAACCGATACACAAATAAGCTTTCAGTAGGCGTAAATTATAGTATTAATACAGATAGGACAGTAGCGTACTAGAAAATAATGTAAAAACATGACTTATCAAAAAGAAAAAATTAACCTATTGCTTTTGTTTTATAGTTAGTTTTCACATTCACTGTCATCATGGGAATCTCTATCACTGTCACCAACATCAACAATTAGTTCTTCTGTTTGTCTGTCTATTACTTGCTCACTGATCCCTATTTTTAAATATTTAATCTACGCCCCTGATAGGAATACTGAAGAATGAGGGCTGCAATCTTTATACCTAAAACTGCCTACTTTTGCCACCGCGCATCCACGCCATTTTAAAATTTCCGCCAGCTTCCAGCGTCAGGCCTGTACTTACACTGTCATTCATATTAGAGGTTTTCGGGACCTGACTATTTTTGACGCGAATAGACTTTTCTCATTTATCAAGTTTTCGCTTATCCAGGTTTGACTGTATAATGGATTTTGGAGGGATGAAGTTCGTCTGTACAACTGTCAAAGTAAATATCTAAGTTTACAAGCCGTATTGCGTAATCCAGATTAGATCTGGAAATTTATGATAAGCTACTGACAAAACGATAGCTGTACATTCGAGGTACAAAATAGAAAATGAAATAATCCTGATTTCGTCCCTGTGTATCGGCGATAATCGGAACGCAGTTTCGCATGTACACAAACGCACTCGCAAATACAACATTATAGAGTACTAAATCAGCGGAGATATTTATGTCCTCGTGCCTGTCTTAACGTAGAACTATAGCGTTGAAAAGCGTATTCCTTGAATGCATAATTGCACAATTCATATGTTCTGTCACATAAGTCTACCGTGAATGGGTAATTACCGTAATACTTTACGTCTTCGGATGCAAATCAGATTAAAACAAATGCAGGAATCTTTAGTCTATATTATTTAAGGCTGAAAAGGCCACAAATTCTCAGCCACTCTTTGTTGAAAACTTCCAAAGAGAACAAACTGGAATGCAGGACTAATTGTCTTTGCCGGAGTTATTTACAGTACAGTACTTCTTCGGACATCGCGGTGTTGCTTTTATTCCTTTCGAATAAGAACAACTACCACAACAATACATGTATTTTCTAACCCAACAGCGAGAGTTCGAAACTTAAATATTCATAGTAAATCGGTTACTATTGTAGGAATAATATCATTCTGAACTCATTGTGTATTTTGCATGCACTTCTGTGTCTAAACGTGTTGGTGTCTTCTCATTCTTTAACCATTTAGCATGTTATATCTACTTACATCAGCATGGTAACTGAAAGAATCACATTCAACGCAGGTAAGTACTAATTTGGTCTTTTAATTCCATCTCTTCATAATCTCTTTGGCCAGAAGATTGGCTGATGAACACTCACCTACACTTTTTCCTGTCTCGAGTCAACCTACATTTCTAATTGCTAACAGTAATCTAATTTAGGTTTATCTCTGACCCACTTAATTTCTTCTTGTAGTTTAGTTATTTTATATCATTTCTGGATAGATCTGAACATCCTGAAGTCAAAGATATGCCTGTGTTAGTTACAGTAATTAATTGCGCCCGCACTTGACCCTACCTTACCAATCGCAAATGACCTGTACGTACATACATATGTAATATATTTTGCTTCTATTACATGAATTTTTTCCTTACTACGACGCACTGCTGTTAGTTGCTCAGAAAAATTCATCCTAATTAATTTCGTGGTATTTTATACGGCATAAAAAGCCATATCTTTTGATTGCGTTGACTTAAATGTTTGATTCCTGAGGAAAAGGGTCCTGATGACAGTCAGAAAGGTAGGTAGACAATGAAGTGATTCTATAAGGATCCCTCTTTCCTCATGGAGGTACCGAAAGAGTAAAATATCTAGTAATTTTTACATAATATAAACGACAATATTTACGTGTTGTTGTTGTTTTTACTAATTGTAAAGACGTAGGTCATTAGTAGGTTTTACGTACGATACATATTTCTGTATTTGTAAAATTACTATTTACGATTACAATTAATAAATAATGTTTATGTTTAATAGATTCAGAAACTAGATTAACAGGATATTCGTATCTTAATTGTATCTTAATTTTTACAAAACTGTTTTACGCACTGAACTAGCCTAATTATAATTATAATTATAATACTAATAAGTAATAATTTATATTGATTGTATCGTAATTTATTTTGTATTAGGTAAACCTAATCAGATTAAAATTGGTATGTAGTAAAATCACAAATAAAAACATAGTGAGTTAAAAAATACCCCAGAGTACGATAAACGCACTTACTACGAAAATCAAAAGTTATGTCAAATAAAGGAAATTTACCTAAATACTTGTAAATTAATATTTTTTTAATTTATCTTGGGTATTAATTATGGAATGACAAACAAATGTGCAAGGCTGAAGTACCCACTTCGAACAATAATAAATTAAATGTTTCGTTACATTAGGCTGGATACTTCACGAAAAGTGTTTTATAAAAATAGAATTGAATCTTGATTACCCAATTACAGAATTATTTAGGAAAATGGACTATTGATTATTGTAGATAGGAATTTTGTTACAAGTTTACTGAACATAAATTAAATTTGAGAGCTTTCAGTTTATCTTTAAGCATTTCAAAACTATGAAATTTTTCATCAAGTTTTGTTTATGAATGTCAAAATTACATGATATCCTTAATTTCCTACTTAGGTCAGTACCTTTTGTATGAAGTCAGTAAACCTAAATTATTTGTTTAAATATTAACAATCGTATAAATAGTCACATTTCATTCAGATTAAGGAGAAGATTAAGCAATCAATCGCGAGAAGTACAAATAAGTAAGGCAGGGTGATGAGATGGGTGGCTAAATATTTGTGTAACATGTTAGAGGCGCCCTATTCATAACATGTATGACATCATAAGTTATCTCACACATCTTAAAAAGTGCAATTAAAACACAAATCAAAAGGCGAAATAACTGCTGCAAATGGAAACCTGTTTGTGTAGTTTCGAAAAATAAGAAAAACAACAAAAAATACTTTTCTTATCAGAAACTGATTCACGCCTGTGCACAATTGTAAATCTGGTATTGGCGCAAGTTGCTTTCGGCCGATTATAATGTAAAATAAATGACAGCGAATTTCATTCGTTAGTTCACATTCTCACACGGGACCGCACATTGTATTTTATTGCATTTTCCAATAAGGTATGGGTTTTACGATTGAAAATAATAGGAACTCCATTCCCCATATCGAAACGAAATAAATTAGCCAACTAAAGTCATAACTCCCTTGCCATTAAATTAATGCATTTTACAAATACGAATACATTCTGAAGCATTCTGCCCTTGCAGATTGATTATCATTCAATGTGCAGTATGCGATTTTGTATTAATCACGCCGCTGCCGTCATTGTTCTTTAAATTTCGCATTTAGTTCAATCAGCAAATTTATTACTTTAAATAATAAGCTAGAAATGAATATTCATTTACTGCGATTACCAAACGGAACTGTTGAATTTATAATTTGCAAATAAATTTACCCAATTAAAACTTATGTTAATTTGAAATTAAGGCACCCGTTTAGAAGCAGAAATTGATCAAAAACCAATATCACCCGACGCTTTTAATTTTTCTCAACATCGAGTAATATTCATCACTTTCAATGTGTCAAAATTCTTTCTAAGGCAACCGACGCTTTCAAAATTGCTTTTCAAACTTTTCAACTCCTAAAACCTTAAGACAGTGTGTCCTGGAGGCGCGTGCTTCAAGGAACAATCCATAGAATACCAAAAATTACGTTACTGAAGCTAGGCTAAAGAATTGTAGGTTAGACCCTTTTTGTAGGCACGTTTGAGCTTATTTGTCTTTATAAATTTAAGTGGTAATTCTTTCGAATTAAGATCAATAATGGTTGTAATGCTTTATTTTAAGTATAGAATAAACAGCAACGTTTCACAATGTTAACAAATTAGAAAATTTGAAGCTCTCTAATTTGTACACATTGTAGCTTTGATAAGCCTCACAACTAGAGGAGAAACGTTGGTGTTGGTATATTACGTAAAATAAAGCATTACTACCCTTATTTACCTTACTTTTTTTTTTAACTTAATTGACAATATCATAGCAGCATGTTTCTCAAGACGACTCCTCTGGCGATGATCAATAAACTGAAACGGGCATTAAAATGAACAGGAATTGAATGAAGAAATAGTAATAAACGTAATGTAGAAAGCTCCTATGGAGTTGGATTCATTGTTCGTAGTCTTTTATGCAAAAGTATACGAAAGTACAACATAAATATCGATACCTACGTTTCGTTCGAATGAGTGCATCGCCATCGGATCGCATCGCATCGCATCGCGTCGTATATCGTATCGTATAGTATCGCGGTAGCAGCAGCAGCAGCAGCAGTGTCTTCTTTAACAATTTCTTTGCATCGAAAACTACTCGGACGCTGGCTCTCTTTCGTTCCGACTGTCAGCGGGCTGCCACCATTAAATCTTCCTTAAATCTGCATGGCGACCAGATAGTACGTATAAGATACACTATTATTTTGCTTCGAGATGCCCTGAATTAACCTTGGCAGCAAAATAAAATAGCCGCTTGTTTTTTTACCGACTGACAGCAAAATGTGCCTGTCCTACCCGTCAGGGCTCGCTACCGAGGAATTCTGACGATTACAGTTTCGTCCGGACGGCAAGTTTATGTAAATTAGAGGATACACTTTCTATAAGGGGAACGCTTAAATTTTTCACAGATAGTGACGTTTCGTCCCTTGTCCTAATCATTATGATAATTAAATCAGACTGCTTACGCTGAAATCGTATTGACAGGAGAGTATGGTATGCAAGGGATGTAAAAGTAGGATTACAATTACAGCAGAATCCGCTTATAATGACATCGAAGGAAAATAACAAATACGGGCGTCATACAAAGCATAAATAAATTTCTACTTTGGTTAGTTTTCTAGTTTAATAGAGAGAAAAACTATAAATTATATATATTTATTAACAGAAAAAGAAAAAGAACGATGAATTGTAATATCAATATACATAAGAAGGGACAGAAAAATGAGCGAAAATGTTATAATTAATCATTTGGGTCACTATAGCCGGATATAATTTTTTGAGAATCAGTAATAATAAGCGATATGTCATTTTAAACGGAGTCATTATATCCAAACTTTCATATAGAGAATTTAATATCAAAACCAGTTGCACTGCAATTACTTCATATTAAGCGGTTGGTCAATACAGGCGGATTCATAATAAACGAATTCCACTGTAATATAAAAGTAGGAGGTGATAAACTAGTCGCTAACAGCAGATAACTCAGAATGGAAAAAAATGGCTCTGTATGGGTGTAAACTGTGGACGGCGAGCCGTAGAAAAAAGAAAAGGTTAGAAGAAGATGTGGTGCTATAAATCTCTTAGATAGGAAAAGTTATAAATGAGGAGATATAAGAAATAGTAGAAGAGAGAACGTTGTGGCATTCAATAAGGAGGGATGGATTGGTAGGACACTTTCTCATGCCTAAAGGACTAGTTTAGAAAAAGACAGGAGTTAAAAAGGAGAGTGGTAGGCGTACCTAGACTACACTACTGCTCGCAAATAGTTAAACATATACGTTCTGGTGTTTTTGAGAAATGTGAAGATTGGCTTAAGACAGGAAGCGAAGGTGCGTGTTTAACCAGTCTTTGGGCGGAAGACCTTTTGATGATCATTGGTGTCATGCAGTTATTATGGGTGATACCTCTAATGGGAGTTATTTTGTAGTTGATTAAGCTGAGCGAAAGACTTCTTGGATTATTATTGTTAATCGATTAAGTGAGGAGGTATGTTTTATAATCAATAGATACTGCCACAATGCCATTTTGGTAATCTGCATAATACTGAGATAAGCTTACATTTTTAAAGTAGCTCAAATATATGACCATCTACATACTCTCTTTCCTTAAAGATCTACTCACTGTTCTAGAACCGACTCGGATTTTTGTATGTAATAAATGAAAGAATCTTCTAGATCAGTGAAGTAGGATTCTCCCTAATGGCATTAAGTGGGAGTTAAGTTAATGAATTCGCGTGGGCTACTAAATAAAGAGGCTCCTATTTTCGATCGTGTTAGTCATTCAGTAAGTAGTTCGATAACACCGTCATTTATAAGTACAAAAACCTGAGTTAGGACTCAAGGAGCAAGAAGATCTTTAAGAAAAGAGAATGGAAATTGAGAATTGACTTTTTTGTGTTATTCTAGTAACTTGTTTAACATGCCCTTCTTTTGGAAGTTATAGTAACTTCCGCTTTCTCAGGTAATCTGGATGAAAACATAGGAATTGATGACGGATCATCCTGGCAATAAAATGAAATAAATATTAAACACTCTCTCAGTAATATATACACTAAGATGATGTCAATCCTAATATTAAGTTGCAACTCAAAATTTATCTCTTGTCGTGTTTTGTAAACGACATCGCTGACTATTTCAGCTTCCTATTTTACAATTTTTTTTCATTGAGTAATAGAGTTTGTCTCGGACGAAAATGTATTTGCCCAGGAATTTACAATCAGTGAAAACTTGTCTTGTTCTCAGCATCGCTCCTTTTGATTCTCTCTCTTCTTTATCATCCTTCTCGTCTTCTGTATCCTTTTCTTCATTCTTTTCTGATGAGGCGTTTCTTCTGCGACTAGGTTCCGTTTCTGATTCTCCCGTATCAGTGGCGGCTCTTTAATGAGAGCAAAACAGCAATTGCACCCCCTTAAATTATTAAAGAAGTAACCAACGAGCGGCTGAATATGAAAGTTAAAAGTAAACTTTAATATTCGTTCGATTAAGTAATGTGCATCACTTGTGCATGCCGGTTGATGAGTAAAGACGAATCACTGGTCTGTTCAAGCCTTAGCATTACATTGGAAGTGGGGAAAGCTGTCTTCAATGCTATATAATATCAAAAGTTCTCAATAAATTATTTGCGAGAATTGATTCATTTTCTTTTTTGTTTCCATTTGGAACTGTATTCATTTGCTGCGTTTTGAACATGCCCTTGTAATGTTAGAAAATGCTTCATGAGTAGTACAAATAAACTGAGAAGAGAAAAAAAACTTTTGGGTGTTTCATTCCCACCAGTCACTCTAATGCTAGTGGGCGGGCAGTCCCTCCGGACTACGCCGGAAGGTAGGGCGGAAGGCCCTCTTCAGCCTGCTTTCAGGAATCGTGGGAATGGGTGGGTGGTGGTTCGGGTGAGAAAGATGAGACGGACGAAATGAAGACAGAAGAGAATGAAAGATTATCTGTGGAATATTACTGCCTCAGCATTTGTCTAAGTGGTCTAAGGAAACCACAGAAAAACTTCGACCAAGGCAGACGGACCCGGAATCGAACCGGCGTCCTCCCGAATACTAAGCAATGGTCTAAACCTCTAGGCCATGCCGCTCGGTAAGAGAAGAGATAAACGAATAAGTAAGCGGTTGGAGGTTGTTAAGGTACGCAAATTCAGGGTCGGCTTTATAACTGCTTGTTTTTTTTTTATGTTTTCGTGGAAGAGGGGAAATTTCCAGAAGACACCCAGCCGTCCGTACGACTGGGTACTGTCGGATTCCCGAGGAAGAAGTCCTCGGACCTACCGACTAAAACCCCTCTACCTCAGGCCGTTCTAGGTAGAGGGGTTTTAGTCCTGACATCTCTTTTCTATGCTTACGATGTTCCCTACAACGTCTGTTGTGAGTAAAAATAGGCGTTCTGTCAGTAACAGCTCTAGTCTAGTTAGTAAGTTGAAAAAAGAATGTAAATGCGATAGTTTTATTACAGAAAATGTCAATTTTGAATTTTTAGTGGAATGATATGCGTTTTTGATTATAACTACTAATATTGAAATTATGCTCCCTCCATGCGAACTACCCCGAGCCACCACTGTTCTGTAAGTCTCTTATTCTTACTCTCCGTCCTCTTCTTTATTTCGACGATCGCTCGAGAAACTGTGTAATGCATACCGGACGATTTTAATATTAATATGCCTTCGGAATGGAATATTCTGATTGCTAAGATCGCTCTTGATAAGTGCATTTATATGTATTACCGAACCAACCGTCGCATTGTTAACATTACTCATTGCTGCAGAAACTGAATCCTTCGGATGAATTTTTCCTACTCTTTCGTTTCGATCTGGTACACGTGATTGACGACACAAAATCCACAGACCCAACTTAAGCCCGCATGGTTTAAATAACTTTTCGTACACAGCCCTACACTTGAGCGTGATGCGGTAAAGGCAATAGTATTTTTCAAACTAAATTAAATTCTTTATTTTTTAATAGCTTCATTTTAAACTAAAACTAAAACGAAGTAAACTGCTAGGCGCTTAACCTTAACTTAACAAAGTAAAAAAGAATATCTGTTAATTTAACCGAAACTGCATGTGATGTGCTGATGATGACAAAAGTCGAAAATCACCATTTATGCCTGGTGGTTGTGGAAAATTACTGACCAATAACTTAATGTTCTTTATTGCAATTATGATAAGGAAAACAGCTGGATAAATTTTTTATACAAGTAATAATGACTATTTTTGAGTTTTTGTTTTTCACTGAAAATGAGAGAAAAATTCATGGTACGGAGCCTTCTGCGCGAGAATTGAATTCACACTTGAACGATTGCTTTTTTTTTATTATTATGTACAGAAATTCAGTGTAGTAAAACCCAAATGCTGAAAATGGATCTCTAAATAAAGGAAACCAGTTTACCTCTTGCTTTCATGGGCAGAGGACAAGAAGCAGCCCGTTAAGAAGTTTTGGTGCACGGCTGACTAGACAAAGAAATGCATGTTAAGCCGCTCTCAACTATTCAAAAATCAAGGAGACGGAAAACCGTTTTGTAAGCTGATCCCTATCTTCTGTGAAGAAGTTGTCACTGTAGCAAGGTTTTCAATAGCTTGCCGAATAATCTGGCTAATAATGCGGATAAGTATCATGTTTAGGCACTTATTTACTCATAAATGGTCTGTCACTATCCCTTTCTCACCAAAATAACGTTCCGTGAATGGACGTCTCTATAATCCATTCAACATTCTTTTCTCAACACGAAAATTGTCCGTATAGAAACACTGATTAATTACATCTTCTACTTCAGCTGTTTTTCATCCATGTTTCATTTATATAAAATCCAAATATTAAGTAATTAACTAGATATATCTCTCAATAATTAGACATCCAAAATTCAATAGACAATCATCAATTACTACCTAAATGAAGTATGTTGCTAAATTGGTAATAAATAACGGGAAATGGGAAATAAATCAATAACACACTATTGAATTTTTTGTTATTCATTACCAATTTTTAAGGATGGAAGTTAATTACAATAGATACATATATTATTAAAATATTTAACCCATTATTATCTGATTCCTTCTTTTGCAAAACCATTCTAAAAATTTAAAATTTCGTTATTGCTTTTAATTACCGAACTTTGTTATAAACTATTACAATTTATTAAGCAAACGTATTAAGAAATTTTCGCGTAGTGGTACACCTTTGATGTTCTTTCATAACCAAGTAAAGTAGGAACTGAAAACGAATTTTCGCAACAATTTTGACCGGCTAAATCCATCATAACTGAGCTGTAATAGTCGAAAGGGCTCTAAAGAATATGGTTTTCTTAAGGTATTGTTGTTGTAGTAACCAAGGTGTTTATTATCTAAAGTTCATACCCGAGATAAAAATGTTCAGTCTCTCAGGGTCTCTGAAAGCGAGACTGGAGTCTCCGTCTATCATCGAGTCTCTCTGGTGTCGCTGAGAGAGACTATCGAGAGACTGTAAAAAAAACTGTTTAGCATCTCTGAACGAGAGACTCGAGTCGCTCATAGAGAGATCCTCATTTCGTATCCAGTCTCTGAACGACAGACTCGAGTCTCTGAACGAGTTCAACATATTTCAGAGATCCCAGTCTTTCTAGGAGAGACTCGAGTCTCTCAATTTTTCAGTTTTATTCATTCAGCCTCTCTGTGAGAGACTCGAATCTCTGAATTAACAATTTTATCGTTCGAGTCTCTCATACAGAGACTGTGAGAGATCCATAAAAACACCTAAGCAATAACTGAAAGACTGTGAAAGACTGTGAGAGACGCTCTCAGAGACGCTGAAAGACTCTGAGAGACTGAAAATTTTTGTCTAGGGTAACCACTACCTATCGTGTTGTCTCCCTATCTAGACGACGCCCTTGAGCATGTCATTGATCACGTTTCACCTAATGACTTATTTACATGTATTAACTACTCACTGCTCAATAACATTATATAGAATTGCTCAGTTTTCCCTTTTTTCAAAAAAAGTGTCTATTACCCTGAATAACTCCACAAACTTCATCATCCACTTGTGTATACATTTAGTAAATATATTTACAACCCGCCACTGATGGTTGTAGGTTATTTTTGAGCCATTCTAAACACAATTGTATATGGATAATGAGGAAACGTCATTTCGTATTTCAAGAAATTTTTAACGTGAATGTATGGTAGTTTTGTTGGGGACTAAACAAAAAGGATACGCTTAAAGGTTTTTAGATGTGAATGGTGTACGTTTAAGATAAGAATATCCCGCTTCAAGTTAAGATGCGTAAAGCAATTTGGCAGCTGTATAATCCAGGTGTAGTTAATTTGATACTCTCACAGGAAAGAGACAGCGGGGCGCATCTGAAGAATATCTTTGAGGAAAAGGATTTTGTCGAGCTATCGAAGTGTAGTTTGTTTCGTTGACGACACGAATCGGAATCCATTAGCTGCGTTTAATCGTTATCTTTCTCGATTTCACTTGACACATTTGAGCAGATTAACTGAAATGATCCTAATTGATTCGAATTATTTATTTATAACGTATAGATCGGCGATAATTTTGCTTTTTTTTTCTTTTAGTCATCCTTGTGGTAGGTGAGTCTAAATTACTTTCTCTGAGTATATCACAAGTTAAAAAAATTAACGCATTATTCCGGTATTTAGTTCGATGAAATCAGTTAGTAAATTTTACAAAAAATAAATATAAGAAGATGATGCCGACTCTAAATAATGTATTAGATTGATTTTGATTGCCGAACGTTCTTTGCAAAATTCCAGGATGCGAGAACTTATGTACCAATTTTTTGATTTCCGTTTCCTATAGGATCCAGAAGTAGAAACGTAGAGAACCTGCACAGTCACGAATACAGAGATTTCAAGCACTTTTTAGTAGTTTCCGATAAGCGACTTATTTTTATAATTGTTCACTCAATCCATTTTGCTGGACAAAGTTTGCTCCTCTGGTTGCCCACGTAGTACTAAAGGATCTTTGAATTAATCATTTCCTGTGATTACTATTTCCCAATTTTAACGAATTGAAGTCCTTAATCCTCCTGATGATTACAGTAACTTTATTTCATGGAATACCATGAATATAATCTTATAACTGACTAAAAATACTAAAACACAGCAAGCCAAGACGACTTAACAGAGTAATCAGCTGAATTCTGCAAAATCCAAGAGAAATGCGATGAAAAGTCGTCTTAATTCCTCATATTTTGCATATATTAAACTTTTAATTAATGCGCGCATTCTATCAAGAATGGTTAGTATCCAGCCCTTTATTTTGATTCTTCAAAACTTCCTTCCGTTTATGTTTAGATGAATAAAAATTTATTTAACTACTTTTAAAATGTGGTCTAAATATGTTTTTCAGATTTTGATATTATTAGCCGTAGTGCTCAAGGTTAATCTCAGTAAACAAGATGAAATTCTTAATATCGCTCATTAATTTACGAGTAGGTATTACCGTTGGTCTCTATTACACAAATACCAACATAAGTTGAATTCCTTTTAATTCTCTAAACGAATAAAAAAGCAAATTTCCTTTGAATGTAGGTACTTTTAAAGTACATACGCGTACAAAGATTTTTCCGATTATTCCATTGGAGCGCTTACGTTAAAATGAAAGAAGTTAGTTATCCAAAATTGGACATCTAAAATCTAAGATACGTTCCCAAACCGTTCAAAGAGAAGAGAAGAAGCGACATCGCGAACGGTAGCATTCCTTTTTCAGAGGCAATTAGAGGCAGAAGTCTGTCCTGCAACTGTTCGGGACGCGTTGCAAGTAAATCTACGGCCAGAAAGAAAGAAAGAAAGAAAGAAAAGTAACCGTCTCCCGTCGAAAGGTAACAAACATAACCTGCACATTGGGAAGAGCAGAGGCGAGGTGAATTGAAAGAAAGAAAACTAATGGAAGCCCGTTTAGCATTGTCTCTCAAATGTCTCTTAAATCAGTCCGCAAGCCTATTACGATGCCGATATCTTGACAGATTATCAGCGAAACGAAGATATGTAAATCCGGCGCATGCACTGACGTTTCTGTCGCAACGACGATTGCAAATTTGTCAGCATTAGCCGGTTACTACTTGCCAATCTCGTAATCAATGTGATTGATTCACTGCCAAAGAAACGACAGATGATAATTATGATACAACGGATTACTTTCAGATACTTAAAGAAACAATTTATTGTTGTTCGAACGCTGTAACGGATAAGTAATTGTCTTGTGACAGACAAGATCTGATCCTAACACCCATTTGTACGTGTGCCATATTTAAAAAAAGTACCCATGTATTGGGGAAACAAAGCGTTTTATTATTAAAAATCTTTAGAAATAAATGGTACAATTTTGGTTATCTGCCCTCAAATACAGGGAAATAATTGGTACGAAAATATACTAACTGAGCCCGTCAAAATGTGGATGGTGGTACCTTTTGTCGGTGGTGAATAGCACATATATGTTAATTTAGACGACATAATCATGTGTGTATATGCAACCAATTATACACCAGATTAGAGATATTTAGACCCACACTTGCTCTCGTTTAATGTCATCACGATACGTCAAAATTGTCGTATTTTAAATACAAATTACAATAAAATATGAAAATCGATCGTCTTTATAGTATTTTATGCATCTTTTGTCGATTTTTCTATGCTCATCAATTTACTATCAATTTTAGTTGATTTGTATTGGTTTCTAAATTGTTTGGTGAAAATCCAACATATTATCAGTACAGTAAACTCATCTCGGTGCGTTACTTGTAAACGTTGAAAATAACCTTCTTAAATTTTTTATACAGCTCATGGTCAAAGTAGGGAATTACGCTAATAATAATTACAAAAAGTCAATGTCATTATGAAGTAACCATCAACTGCATTGAGAGAATTGATTGTTCTAACGTAAATAAATCACTGGTAGGAAATAACTGATGTTTTTAATACTGCATTTACATGAATAACGTATTCTGGTAATAGGGAAACTTTAGAAAAAATAGACTAGACATAGAGTACAAGTATTCGATTTGGATCCGGTAATCGGATTTTTAAGATCCGACCGGGTAACGGATTTTTTATCATTGTGAATTCGATAACAACTTTTTCTATCATCATAGTTTAAATTCTATCGAAATCAAAAGGTTAGATCATCAGTTCCGAGGTAACAGTGAAGTGAAATCTTTGAAACAAGGAGGAGACCATAGAGATGTAAGAATAAAGCGCGCGAGGGGGCTGCCAGCGCGATGCCAGGGGAAGAGAATACTCTGCCAAGAGCCCCCAGGCCTTCTGTTATTGTAGATGACCATTGAAATGAACATAGAGAAGCTGCCAGCGTCTTTTCTGTTTCTTCGTCGAATGAAAAAGAGAAGAAAAATATCGACTGATTTGATTTCATCCAAGTAATGAAAGAACAGATAATTTTGGCGCCTCCTATAGACGTTATTTGATGAGTTGAGGCAAGGAACATAAGCGACAGAAAATCTGCTGTTTGCGTAAAAGTGCATTTGTTTATAAGCACCCGTCAGTTCCACTCAACTACTGCCAATTATAAACTGGCCAATCGGTTGTTTTTTCCCTGTATCCTGTAAGGTCTAATGTACTTCAGTGGGGTACAACGAGAGGTTACCCCTAGTTTATTTTGTTTAACGTGCTGACTCCTTTGACGTGTACTCATCACGACCTAACAGATATACTCAATCAGCGCACGGTGATCGAAGCCAGCGCTATCAGTTTTTCTCATAGGAAGTGAGCAAGACCTCCTAGAGTCCACTGAAACAGATGGGGACCTATCTAAACCCTACCAGGATTAGCACGCTTGGTACCTGAGCAGATAAATGTCGCTCACCCAACGAAGCATCTCCTTCTCTCCAAATATGCTGGGTGAAATTACTACTACTACCACCAGTCCAACCTCAAGACGACAGGGATAATCCCACGCGTAGCCCCCCGGTCTCCCGTAGCACCTTCACCGCTGGTCAGATTTTTGAGGGACGAATCCTCCTCTCAATTGAATTACCTGCACTCCGGTAATAGTAAGTCATCTCGGGTTCGTGGGATCGCTCGGATACTAGTATCAGGTATCGTACCAACAACAGCACCTCTTCTCAGTCCCCTGCACGCCCATTTGGACTACAGTTGGAATGGGGGTGACAGTAATTTTTCTGCTTGGAGAAAGCCGCCCTTTGTGCATCTTATTCCATTTTGATAAGACTTCTATGCGAATCTTTCTTTTCTCAAGGAAGTTATTATTGTTCGTAACGTTCTCTCTTACTCTTGGTATCACAAAATAGTATAGGATAGATTAAATGGATATGGCGCGATATTCTTATATCCGGAGCCAGTTAATTATTTCTTTAACTGGAGACCCATCAGAAACCAATACGTAGGTACACACCTATTCGATGTTAAAACAACGCGTTCTAGTGCTCTTATGTATACGGTTGATCGGGCGGCATGCATGTTAAAAAAAGGGGCCATTTGAACTTCGTAAAAACCGATTGCTTCTAAGGAAACGCATATCTTATTAAATATTTGTTTTGTTTCTCAGTTCAACATTTCAAGTCTTTACCAAATTGTTTGTAGGAGAGGCTATATAGTTGAGCAAATATTATACTTCAGCCACGCTGTGTTCGGGAAGTGAATTGAATAATATTATTCAAAAGCTCCAAAGGTTCTTGGCTTTTGTTCTTAACTGGTTCGAATTATCTATTCGACGTAAAATAGTTCCTTATGCCAACTAATATACTCTTTAGTATACACTGTAAGATTAGGTATATTGAGAAAATTTGGACATGAGAATCAAACCTAAGATTAATGGAAGATAGATTGATAGGTACATAAAATTGATTCAGTCCAGAAACACCATATTTTAACCAACATAGAAACACTTAGCATAAAATAAGCATATACTTATTGTTTTTTTGAAGTAAAAACGAAGGAAATTTACTATCGTATAGAACCGAAAAGTGTAATGCCAAGCGTCACAGCGTCACGCGTCACGCGCAACATGTGACCCCTGTAGGATATGCCCAAAAGGAGTTATTTTAACAGGCTTCAGAAGCTGACCTATTAGTAGCAACTGATAATCTGAAAATTGACATTTAGACAAATTGTTAGAATTGATAGGAGATCGTACACGCGTTTGTGCTTGTTTGTTTTGATTTGTTTGTAATTCTTTTCTACAGTTTTGTACCTATGTATAGTGCAAGTGTAAAAGTAAAGTTTAGTAATTAGTTAATGCAATTGTTTAATCCAATTGCGAAACATGGACAGTGGGCGCGGCGGAAAAGAAAAGGTTAGAAGCGTTCGAAATGTGGTGTTATAGGCGGATGATGAGGATATCGTGGGTAGAAAAGGTTATAAATGAAGAGGTATTAGAAAGAATAGGAGAACAGAGAACTCTATGCAAGTCAATCAAAAATAGGCGAGATAGGTTGGTAGGACACCTTCTTAGGCATGAAGGTCTAGTCAGAAACATATTAGAGGCAGAAACAGGAGTTAGGAGGGGTAGAGGGAGACCTAGATTAGATTACTGTTCGCAAATAGTTAAGGATGTGGGTTGTTCTAGTTTTAGGGAAATGCGAAGTTTAGCTCAGGATAGGAAAGAGTGGAGGTACGTGTCCAACCAGTCTTAGGACTGGCGACCTTATGATGATGAATTTACAATCTAAGGGATGTTTCACTTCTTACGCGTGTACACTAATACACGCTCGTCCCCTTTTTGTTATTTTTATTTCTTATTTAATGCAAATAGGCAAAATGAAGGAAATATTTACATTTTGTTATGAGATTATCGGATCATTTACGAAAGATGTTCATTTTGTAATGGTACAGTGCGCGTGGCTTATTTTCTTGGAATTGTACGCTGTATTTTATAGATGACCTTCACGCTGTTTACATATATTCATATATACTGAAGAGGTGAGGAAGAAAAGTCATAATAACATAATTCTTGTACTTCCTAATGAACACCTGTTACTTATATTCACAGTTAAAGTGCATGTGTATCGCAACACTAATAAATTGGACTATAAGTTCCCAAAGAATGCTATTTACCAGGACCTTCGTTGCTCTTGCATCTCGTCCATCGCTAATCGTAAGTTATACGTAATACTTGTGCGTTTGTTGCAGATACTGTTCGCCGTTAATAATTGTTCCGCGCAAAACGCATTATAACTTTGTAGCATGATTCATTTCGGTACAGCAGTTTTCAATAAATTACAGGTAATGTGAACAGGATGCCTTTACTATTTCACAAAGTACACGGAGGAAGTTTATAAATGTCAGCAATTAGATAGCGTTACGCGTCAATACTCTTACTAAGCTTTTAAACGTACACTTCTTCGTTTTATATTCGACGATCTTATTTGATAATTTAGCGCAATAAAAATTACTTCCACACTATTACCTTGCTGCATATTATCTGATTACCGACATTATTTATTACGATTATGTAGGCATTACACTTCTAATAAAAATATATCTACTCCCAATGTTGATATAACATCGGTTTATTTTAGAATTCTCATAGTCATTTTCAAAAATTCCTAGTGGTTTGCAAGGGAGGAAAAAGCAGATATAGATATAGAGATATGAAAGATTAGAAGAAGTGGTTGATTTTAGGTATCTAGGAGGTCAGATAAGTCAGGACGGAAGGAGTAGTAGGGATATAAAGCAGAGGATAGCGCAAGATTGAGTCGACTTCAATAAAAAAAAGTCATTTCTATGCTCGCGAACGGTTAATTTAGAAATTCGAAAAAGGTTATTAAAGGTGTATGTTTGGAGCACGGCGTTGTACGGGTGCTAAACAAGGACAATAGGCGCTGCGGAAAAGAAAAGGTTAGAAGCTTTCGAAATGTGGTGTTACAGGCGAATGATGAGGATACCGTAGATAGAGAAGATTAGAATTGAAGAGGTATTAGAAAGAATAGGAGAACACAGAACATAATGGAAGTCAATAAGAAACAAGCGAGATCGATTAGTAGGACACCAGTCATGCAGGTTTAGTCAGAGACATATTAGAGCCAGAAACGGGAGTTAGGAGGGGTAGAGGTAGACCTAGATTAGATTATTATTTGGCAAATAGTTAAGGATGTGGCTTGTTTTAGAGAAATGCGCAGATTATCTCAGGATAGGAAAGAGTGGAAGTACGTGTCCAACCAGTCTTAGGACTGACTACCTTATCATGATGATGACATCGTCTCTGTTGTTTACGCTACTTTTAATTTTTCATCGCAATTGATGAAATCTGTTTTAATACTGTTTCAATACACTTTCATAAGCACTTACGTATGAGTTTTTCAGTACGAATGGAAAACGAAACGACAAAATCCTCTAGTAATCAATTGTGTTCGTTTAGCCCTTTTATTGTTTCAATGCCAAAAGTAAATACATAAGCAGGTGTGGAACTTGGCATTGTACAGAGGTAGATTTAGTAACCGCTGGTAAATCTGAATGTATGCTTCTGATTGCAAATGTTAAGTTTAGCGCTTGATGAGATAAGGAAGGAGCACTTTGTGGATGGAAAGGAATCGTTCAAAATCTAATGGAAAAAAAGAAAATTAGTGAAACCAGCATTTTCCGAAGATTTGGACAGTCCGGTATGAAAAACACCTTTGATAGGTTTAAGGACGAAAAAGAGGTTCCGCAAGGATGATACGCAGGACAATTGGTGTGCAAAAGGTTGGAGCCTGTGCTTTTTCCACTGCATACCACGATCCCGCGATACCAACCGACGGTGGTGTGCGTGGTTGCGCATGCGAGAGTCGCGACCAGGTAAGAGCGGGACCGCGGGACCTGAGCGTTCGCATCGCTTCAGTCATGGGGCTCGTCTAGGTGCAGTGAGTGCGCGGTCATGCACGCCGTGCTCGTGCCAGTCTACCTCCTCCTCGTCACCCCCATCACTGGATCCTGGTGGTGAGTGCGTAACTGTATACCTATTTACTAACCTAACACTCTTCTCTTATCTTGCGCCGCCGCTCACGGTGATAGGGACTGTGACTACCGTTTGTTTCCGGAGCCCCGTACTAAACCGATCTGACCCGGCACTCCGGAAAGGCCGGTGGTGAAGTACGTCGAGTTTCCGGAGGTCTTTGAATGTGTGAGCGTGTCATTCTATCTAGGACTTTGACATGAAACACTCGTCTTAAGTTGCGTTTTCCACTTTTTCTTTTGGGTTTTCCGCTATCGCGTCAGTTACATTATATTGCAGATTTTACAAGTTTTCTGATTGTCTTGAAAAAAATTAACTACATTTTTCTTCATTATTTAAAATTTGTATAAATGTTCACAAATTATAATGATGTTTTTCTAAGAATTGTGTAACTTTTATGTGATATTCAGAATAAATAAAAACTGTTTGTATTTATGTCTAGAAGTTTTTATAAATGAATTACAGTGGTTAATTTTGAGAAACTTTTTTTTTAAATTAAATTTAAATCATAAAAACATCTCTAAAAGAGAAACGTGTAATTAAATTCGAATTTTCACTTTATGTTTATATTATAACAGATTTATTTCAGATAGATTTTTTGATTTTTGTCTTAAAACATTTAGATTTTGATTTTGCATAATAGAGTATTTTTCTACTTGAAATGATCATTGCTGTTAATAAACAATTTTGTAACTTAAACTGTGTTTATATTTGTGATTAATTATCTGTTATAATAAAAAGGAGATATAGTCAACGAATTAGATCTGCTAGTTTTCATGGAAATTACAGGGACTCTTGAGTTACATCTTGATCCTATCAGAACACATATATATTACTTCTCTTAACTAAAGTATATTTTGTCTGAGAAAAGTACTTGTTTACATTTTCTAACATATTCTTCAGTTTTGTTTGAATTTGGAAGCCCGCAGAGGTTGCAACTGTTACTTATCAGAGATAACGGTAGTTAAACAAGATGTAGATTATTATGAAAAGATTGCTTCCTAAATTAACAAAAAGTAAGAGAATTAGATGTGTGTTTACAGCAGATTAACGGTAGAAACTAGTCCGGACTACTGCAACTATCTGCTGGGGATGATCATAAAATTTAATCGCTCATTCAAATTAATGGCGCACATCCGGAAAACGAGATATAGTTTTTATTTCTTCTATTTCTTTTAAATTTCATTTATGTACTACTAACGACCGAATTTTATTAAGTATATCTTTTCAATACATTTATTACATTTAACATTTCTTCTTTTACCATATATCCGTCGGTAGGCTACTGAAACAACTTCCTATTAATGTCATTTGAAGAGGATTTGGTATCAATAATAAAATTAATAACATAAATAGTAAATTAACGAAATTTTGCAAATAATCATAACTACTTTATAAAAATGGCTAATTAGTTGATTTTCATCTGAAGCCATTAATTACTTTCTAAACTTGTTAGCTCACTTAAGATTAATAATTACAGCGTAAACTTTATAATGAAACTAACGCTAAAAGTAACGAAGATTGTCGTTCATTTAGAAAATTTTCGTTTTGTACAGTAAGTATAAATGTTGCGACGTTTCTTTCACCTTCCTTCTTGAATCGCACGTACTAATGCAATCTTTAATTTCCACACACAAAGTTTTCCTTTTAGTCATGGGTAATAGTCATGTTCAAATCAGTCGTCTTGTAGATACGTTACAGAGAATGACCGATTCGTTATGCTCAAATAGGCAATACGTACCTAGGTATAAGACAAATCGAATAAGCTCAAGTAACGTCTACGCTGTAGGGAGTTTTTGTTATAAAAAGATTCGCTATGGAGAGTTTATATTTTACTTTTAAATTGGTATGTTCAACACTGACAAATGATACATAATTAATTGCTTGATGTAAAGAAAAACAAAAAAGTGGATTCGTTTTTGTTTTGCACTTAATTTAACCGCACTTTAGTTTACAAGAACTAATAATGAGGATAAACGTAATTACTCTCTGTTTGCCCAATAACTGTCACGGTGCGGTTACTAACTTACTTACGTAAAATAGGTTAAACTTTAAGGCATTAGCGCCATGGCACAACATAGCGTTTTTTAGTGTTTAACACAAAAACTAATTAAGTACATGAACTTGGAGAACAAATATCTATTCTATAAAAATAAAATCGAATGATGCTTGTTGGTAAGTGCATTAGTTTGCATTACGGCTGGACCGATTTGGCTAATTTTTTCATTACGTGTAACGATTTCGAGGAATGAAAAATTGTAAAAATTGCTCGGAAAATTGGAAAACTTGGGAGAACAAAGTGCTCCTTTATATACTTAGGATTTTTGATGAACTTTAGAATTGAACCTCGCTGAATGACAAGAGTTAACTATTTAAACAACATTTTTTTCAAACAAAAAGGCTTTTTCTAATGATATAGTTGCTTATGCAAGAATTATAATGCATTTTATTTTATTTTTAAGTTAAGTCACGATATGCACTATGTAGATTTGAAGACAAACTATTTTGGTAACATTTACGTTAAATTTCTAATTTTTATTTATGTAGTTCTTTAAATAAAAGTTAAAAAATGCACATAGACATTAATCGCATGCTAAATATTTGTAAAATAATTTCACTTTTTTGTTAAATTTTGCAATTATTAGTCTGAATCCCATACGGGGGCACATAATTGAACTAATGATAACCTCATTATCGCTAAATTAGTATTTAATTGCAAAGTAGTAGGTGTCGTTGATTAGAATACCATTACGAACTGTAATACGTATTCTAATTACACAAAAGCGTTTAAAAGTTGACGAGGTCCGTCGTTATGTTGTTTGTCTTCAGTCCTAAAATGAATAGTCATACATACACATATATAGTTCCTTAATCAGTTATTAAGTCTCTCGTACTTTATATTCAAGTTGAACACGCAAGGGTTGAGGATAACTGGGACATGAGGATGACAACGAACTGTAGCCGTTAACTCAGCTGGCAAAAAACAACTAATTTAGAAACAAAAAGGAAATAATTATGGATTATTTGCCACATATTTAAATTATGTTGATTACGTCGCTAGAGAAATATTTATAAATAATACAATACTTGCGTGCGATATAACCCTCAAATACTCCACCTCCTTCCTTCCATTTGACAAAAGTGACTTTATCTATAAAAACCTTTGTAAATCACTAAAATAATATCACTTATACATATTTTGTATATGTCGCAGCTAAAGTAAGAAGTCTGGCATTTTCTAATAAGACAGGGTAGCAAAGAAAATATCTATCTGAATGTTTTAGACGAATGCATTACAATGAATGGTGTGCTCTTGAAATGAAACCGATTCGTTTTCAGTGTTCTGGGAAACTAATAAAAGGCTATTAAAAACAAATCGTATTGTATAAAAGTTAAATTAAAATATAATAGAAATATTTTTAAGTAGAATATAGTAGAGAAACAATTTTAACTTTTCCCATACAAGTACAGGCTCAAATTTAATAACTTAATTACATCCATATCATATTCAAACGTAATTTTCCGGCTTGGTGATTGCCACAATAACATTGTGACAGACCACGTAATGAAAGATATTTTGTGTCCATAGTTTTCACGATGAATTCCTTTTCGAAATTACCAATTACGTATTTAGATTAATGATTGCGCTTTAGTGGATGCAGACGAGGGCGCGAATTATAATGACATTAACTTGTGGATGCTGATAAGGGTGAGAATAATTGAAATTCTAAATTTGCGAATGCGGATGAGAACGAGGATATGGATGCGGATGAAGCTAAGGATATGGATGAGGATGGGGAGACGGATGTGGATGCGGACGTTATTTTTTTTTCTCTGAAAATACTTGTTAGTGTTATTTAACCCTTTTAGTTTCAAACATTTTTATCATTCAGTCCGTTTTCAAATATTTGTGGGGCTTTAAAATTGAAATTAACGACATAAAAGCTCACTTTTCCAGCATAGCAGTTATTTTTTATTGGTTATTGTTAGGAAATATCGCAGCTCACAGCTCGGACTAATAATGTTAACCAGTTTTCAACGTATTATTTCTTATTGTGGCACTGTAGTACAAAAAAAATATCCGCTAAATATCCTCATCAGAATGTATATGGATTTTAAACAATTTAACTATGTGGATATGGACGAAGATGCGGATTGTCAGAAGTTGTGGATGCGGATTTGGATGCGGTTGCTATATCCGTTACAATCCGATTCTTTAATAGAACTTATAGCTAATTACTTCACAATTGATTTCGTACATTAGGTCAATGAAATTTATAGATGAGCTTGAAAAAGTATCTTACAACATTAGTTCCGTTTAGTTTTAAAAATCTCAGGTTGTTTCATATTCCGCAAAATAAAATTTACTAACTTTGGAGCACAATTTTTATTACCTAAAAAACACAACTTTTGTATATCATCTCGTCATTTTTGTGTTCTCATACTGTGATAATTTTCTTTAATATAAAAAAAACATTCATTGTAATTCAATGTAAGTGAAAACGATTTAGTTCACATTAAATGACAATAGCAAATATGTAATGGTAAAACTTCCAGCCTTGATTTATTATAAGCGATCAGTCGATCAATTATTATTATTTGTACGATAGAAAACCTTTTCGTCATAACGCTATTGAATGGGTAACTAACTATTATTACTATGGCGAACTTAACGCCAATAAATAACAATAAAAAAGGGCATTGATCTTTTACGTTACGTCAGATCCAATAAGATAGAAAATTTGCTAATTAAGATTTAATATCGTATCTCATAAAATAAAGCCTTTCAATGTCAACCAAGTTTACACAACTGATTTTGAAAGAAGCAATTACCATTTTAATTAATTTGCATACTAACAAAATTAAATATGTACAGGCAAACCAGTTAACAAACATATACATGTAGGTACCTATATGATGCAGTGTATGTGTTGAAAAAAGTGGATTAATTAGAAGACTTAATTCTAATTAAAAAGATGTTGATAATTAATATTTAAATTAAGAAAATTCCAATTGCTTTTTAAATGCGTGTTTAGACAAAGCGAACAAACGGTTTATCGCGACTCGCTCTCATACCTTCAGTCACTTGTTGAAAGTCTCTGAAAATATGACTGTGGACGTTTAATTTCAGTTGACTTGTATCACTTTTCTAACTAAATGAAAATTAGTATTCACACAATTTTCATATTCTTTCTTATATGAAAATAAAGGGGAACTACAATCAAATTCAGTTTACGTACTAACCCTTTTTGAGACATTATAGGAAACAGTGGTAGTGCAATACTGAAATAATATATATTAATTTTCTTCTTGTTTATTGAACTATTCGCTTTTAATTTGTTCTATCAACTATTGAGTCACCTTAAGATTTT
>NW_020438963.1:145095-149161 GCF_000699045.2 Agrilus planipennis
TTTGGTATAGACAAACCAAAAGATACTGTCTTGTCAACACATTTCGATTACTTTTGAATTGGAAAATACCTCAGTTTTACACTATCACCTAATGATATAATAACATATCTATAATAATTTATTTCATATTATCTACTACCATTAAAGCTAATAGGACTTTCATCTACTATTTCGCTAATTGTTTCACTTCTCATTGTACCATTTCCTTTTGGAAGAATTATTAATTTATGTCTAACACTTACAACTAGTAAATTATTTGTTTCAGTATAAAGCAAAATCGAAACTTTTTATTGTTAACGGATAACAGTCGTTGTTTAGTCACTTTTTCTATAGGTATATGTATCTAATACCTGCAGAAGAATGCCACAAGATCCTCCCTACAAGGCAAACATTCCAGATTTAAGGAGACTCACCTCTGTTGAATGTCAAAAAAGATGTTAATTTATTATGTTTACTTTCTCGAAACTTTACGTAAATTCTTATCAAAATATGATAACGAAGAAATGCTTCATATTTGTAAACAACGTAGTACACCATTGGATGTCAGAATTCGAAGAAACACTACAGATATATTTTATATTCAACGTGGGAGATGAGGAACAATGTCGTAAATAGTTCAAGGAAAAAATTCGTCGTGTCAATAAGTTTAATCTGTTTAAAAGAATACTCAGCTTTACAGAGAAATGGATAATGAGTCATCTTTTTTAAGAGACATCAAAAAGAACGGAACAATAACTTCGGTTTTGTCGGTTAATTATCTGAATTGCGTATGGGGTGCTGATGAAAACTAATTTTCAATTCCAATATCATAATCGATAAATTACTAACCAAGAACTTAATCTTCTTTTATGTTGTATAGTAAAATTCATAAAAATAAGAATTTGTATAATTATATTTGTGTATAACATTTTGACAGTCACGAAAACAAAAAATTCCTACTGAATTTTATAGAAACCTTTGTTATTGAACTGACACATCTAACGGATAAATCCTACTGCTTATATTATTCAAAACTTCCCCTACATGAAAAGTGTTTGAGAACAAAGTAACTAATATCTGATCTCAAAGGTATTTCCCGGAGTCAAAGATTTAATAATATAATCTTAAACAGGATTATCTAGAAGCATACGAATATCTGGACTGAATAGAACTTGCTCAAGGGAAGGCCCTAAAAAGATGTCAATCTAGGTACTGTTGCATATATAAATGAACTTGAAATGTCTGTTTATGATATCAAAATAACTTTTTTCTTAAGTTCATATCTATATGCCGTTAAGACGCAAACTACCCCTACAGAGACTACAATAGAAGAGAGACATAAAGAAGAGTGTGTTAGGAGCGACCTAGGCTACCCCTTCAAACTGTTCGTCGATTATAACAATTAAGTATATCCATTATAAAGAATTTCTCGCGGCCGAAATCTTGATGAAGCTATTTCAATAAAAATGTTCAATTTTACCTTTAATTAGGTTCCCAAAGTGTTCAAAGCTCATTTCTCTATTTGTGAATTGAAGCTAGAACAATATTTTACGAAGGCATGACTGAATTCATGGTCAGTGTCTATATGTATTATATGGGTCAGCTAGAACAGAACATGAAAGAAATTTCTAGTAATTGTTACACTCGGTTTAATGCCTATTGGGTTATTTTTATGTAGCGTTTTAAAGTAAAAATATTTGATACTTACAATGTAACGGTTTAGTTTTGCCATCAAAGAACGATATTAGGTCAAGTTAATACCATGTTATTTGAATATATAAATAGATTGACAACTAGCAAACCAACATGTATGACATGTTGAAATGTAAAATATTCAATAATGGGTTTATTATCATGTTATTACACTGAAAGTTGGTGTTATTCGATTATTGAACCTATTTATAATTGTAAATTGTTGGAGAAATACACATGTCAAATATAATTGCATCACTTTTAATCATGTCACCCATTTTACGGATGGTATCATTTGTAACAAGATCAACATGAGTAATAAGAAAAGTGACTTGTGTACATGATGAAAATGTTTCATTGACTTCGACTTTTCAATTTCCCGAAACGTACAATGAAAATGTTTCTTTTGTTTATGGTTTTCGGATATTTTCCTGTGACCTGACAGATAGAGGGAGACCGAAGTGAACTTACAAGGGTTGCTCTCTTCCTTTTGCGGTACGGAACTCGGTAGGGAATTTCTATCAGAATGATATGGAAATTACAAATTCCATACATAATAATTTTTCGTTTTTAGCTTTGAGTTTTCAGAAAATTTGAACAGTACCGATTTCGAAGATAATTAAACGATTTACGTAAACTGCATCCTCAATACGAAATATAATATGTCTTTATAGTATCAACAGGCACCTACATTAGGCAAATCTTTATAATTACAATGTTGATTTTATGTATTAATACTTATGAATGTTGCTGTAATGAGAAGTTGTGTTCAAAGGAGAGGAAAGAACGAAAAGGTTAGGCATTTGATAACAACGAAAATTAACATGTACGTGTTAATTTACAACTGTTAGGAAGTATACACTTGTGGAGGATAAATTGGTAAACAAAATATTCCCAGCGTGTGTTAAATGGTTTGCGGACCAAACAATGTTTTTTCTGTCACAGGTGCAAAGGTTTGTTTTGGCCCTAATACACACTACATATGTATATGGATAAATCAACTAAGGCTGAACAAATTATCCAATTAATCGATTCTTTATCCGCTTTTAATTAAACAGTAGTATTCTAAAAGATAATCCTTTTAAGGCAACACACGTGTGTGAGTATCGAGATAGGAGATGGAAAATTAGAAGTTGCTGATTTTGCATTTCTATGAAGTCATATAATTCTGGATGGAAGAAACAGTAGCGCCATAAAACAAAGGGTAGCTCAAGGTCGAGTCGCCTTTAACAAAAAGAAGTTAGTTCTATTTAGAAATTCAAAAAAAGATTGTTAAAAGTGTATGTCTAGAGTATGGTTCTGTACAAATGCGAAACGTGGACGGTGAGAGCGACGTAAAAGAAAACCTTATACGGAGAAGACTAAATTTTTATAATAGCGCAAAAATTACAATTTTCTGTTGTAAATGACCGAATTTACCGCAAAAGTAGTAGAATTTATTAGGTAACTTGTAATAATCAATTTTGACATGTTTTTTAAAAAATTATTTCAAGTTTCTTAATTATTGCAATTAAATTTGTAATATCAACTAAAATACCTAGCAAATTTATTTCTGCTGGGATTTCATTTTTCAAATTCGGGTCCAAATTGTAATTTTTATTATTTTCGCTTACGAAACAACGGGATAGTAAGATAAATTGTCAATATCACTTTAATATTTAAGTAAATTTTCGTTTTTCATTTTCTCCGTGTAGGAGGGTTGGAAATGTGATGTTACAGGTAAATAATGAGGATACCATGTACAGAGAAGGTTAGTTAGTATTAGGGATTAGTTCGATGCATATTAGAAACAAAAACAGGAGTTAAGAGGAGTAGAGATAGACTAAGGTTAGATTAGTGTTCACAAATTATTAAGGACATAGGATGTTCTAGTTTCAGGGAAATGCGAAGATAAGCTCAGGATAGGATAGAATTAAAGTGCGTGTCCAACCAGTCTTATAAGAGGGTCATATGTTCCTACTCACGACCCTATTACCCGAAATAAAAATGTTCAGAGTCTCTGAAAGCGAGACTCGAGTCTCTGTCTCTAATCGAGTCTCTCTGGTGTCGCTGAGAGAGACTGTCAAAAAAACTGTTTAGCGTCTCTGAACGACAGACTCGAGTCGCTCATAGAGAGATACTCATTTCGTATCCAGTCTCTGAACGAGAGACTCGAATCTCTCAATAAGTGGTGTCTCGATGTACATGGTTAAAATTTTCTAAATTCAACATATTTCAGAGATCCCAGTCTTTCTATGAGAGACTTGAATCTCTCAATTTTTCGGTTTTATTCATTCAGTCTCTCTGTGAGAGACTCGAATCTCTGAATTAACAATTTTATCGTTCGAGTCTCTCATACAGAGACTGTGAGAGATCCATAAAAACACCTAGGCAATAACTGAGAGACTGTGAAAGA
>NW_020438963.1:149836-153237 GCF_000699045.2 Agrilus planipennis
TATATTTATTTATATTCTTATCTAATACACAATTAAATATTATATTAAAGGCCTTGTAAAATACTCATTTCACCCTATAATAAAGCCAAAATTTTGGTTTAATATGTAGTTGTTGTCATTGACAAAGCGAATAATTTTATTACCGAAAAATAGGATTCAATTTAATGCTGTGAGTCCTTTTGCGTATGTTTGGAAAATTTTTATTGGATGTCTTACCCTTAATCCAACTATCCATATATAATTTAGGTATACAAATATGCATGTACATAAAGGATCTTAATTACAGCACAAGTCCTGCGAGAGAAAGTCCATTCTAAAAGAGTTATTTAACCTAATTCAATCAACGGTAACGGAATAAATAATCCACCGATTATTATTGGTTCCTATCGTAAAACTTCTATTAGTACCAATAAGTGTCCAATTAGCACTTGCGCGACAAAATATAAGACGTCCCACGCTTTGGAAAAATTTAGTCATGAACCGCTGGAGTACTTCCTTCAAGAACAAACAGAATCGATTTATTAGATACTATATTAAACTGCAATACGAGTAGGTATATAATGGAAGTAATAAAACTGAATATGATATGCATTTATATGCAAATATAGTTCAAAGATATGGTAAATGTCTATGTGTATGGATCGCCGCCGGAATGGCGATGAAACGGGTGGGGGGTGAAGGTGATTTAACGTCGTTAGAAAGGGATGGAGGGGGGAAATTTTACCACCGTAACTCAACCTATTCTCTCTTTTGCAGTATTTTTTATAAACAGTACACTGTTTTGTTTAGATTATTATTGAGGAGGGGAAATCTTCAAAAGACACCCCCTGAACATACTAAGTATACTACAGAATGTCTTTATATACACAATAGTCACAGTTTTTTTGTCATTAAACAATACAAACCGGCCTTCCGGCCGGTACCGACGCAACCGCTATGTCTCTGCATTTTAATTTTGTAATATCTTCGAAAATATTAATTTAAATTACATGCTGTAAGGGGCCATATTGATCTATATTAAATGCACAATGTATTTAAGGTACTTAATTGGATAAGAATTAATGCTGTATTGCTTAAAATCGCTTCGTAAATAAGTCATTATTTCTCATAAAAAGTAAAGGATAAAAAATGGTTATTGTGGGTTATCCCTAAGAGATAGACCTTTTTAAGATGTACATTACTGTAATACATTATTTTGATCTATCTCGTAGGGTTCAGCCATCAGCGTTTGCAATGTAAGCGCAAAAAAATGTGTTTATTTACGACATCACATTAGAAACCTCTAAAGATATCAGTGTTTCCCTACTATATAATGCATGTATTATACATATAAACCTTCCTCTTGAATCACTCTATCTTTTATAAAAAAACCGCATAGGCACAGACAGCGCGAAAGCGACTGCTTTATACTATGTAGTGATATTCTCCATTTTATGTTTAGTTTATGTAAATCTTAAAAAGATTTTCCTGCATCTTTTAGATTGAGAAAACATCGGCTATGAAAATAACAGAGTAATAAACAGTTTTTCATCTACTACAATTTACCACACTCAGAAATACTTTTTATTGGTCTTTTTTCCCCATGTGCTGCAAGAAACATATAGGACTTCACTTGGGTAATTATCCTGACTCAGGAATGACATGAATTTTAATTATTTCGATTATTGTTTTCATTTTACCTAGATTATCTGAAAAATCGTGTGTTATGAATGTAGCTAACTTTACGAAATGAAAATTTACATTAATTGGATCATATATGTAGTTCATGTTACCTACCTTACATAACATTTCAATCAATTTTCCTTGTTAAAATCACTTTGCCAGTTTCAACCTGATAATTAATCGAAATCGCAACATAGTGTAGGTAATAACAGTAGGACATTACGTGGTATGTAATGAGATAAATTCATTGAACGAAGTGTTTCTAAGAATCCATTTATTTTATTGTGCCATTCACCGTTCAGCAAACGAAAGGTAAAGAATGCTAGCGTATAACGGAATGAATAGCTACTTGGACTACTGCACCAGCTCAAGCGGAAAATTCTTCGGCTTGTGCTTCGATGATTCCATGTCCTACCGACCTGGATTAATCCATCCAAGATGGTACATCTTTGATAATAATCACGGATACGAGAATGATTCGGAACGGAGTTGAATTAGGCCCTTAAAACCGACTGATATTAATATCGAAAAGTTTTAACTAGCTTTACTGTAATTAATTTTTGATTATAGACTGCGCAGAAAGTCCATGTGTTCTATCAAATTATTCCTACATCTACTTAATTATCCGAAAAAGAATGCAGTAACACACAAAATGGTTTAATTAAAAGTACATACGTGTAGACATTATTAGACTCGAACATAATTTTATTTTTTTCCTTTTATGGTGTAATTGTTATACGCTTCGGTAGATAATGACATCCCCTCTCGATAAGATGTGAAAAGAAATGGGGCAAATAGGGGTGACCATTTAGAACACCAAACAAGTAGTTTGTAGTTTGTAGCAAAAATGTAAAGATGCTGGGGGTGGAGAATAATGATCTAATTGGTAATTCGGTATACAGATAAGGAAAAATGTTTGTCGAATTACTAGAGATAGGACGAGTAGCCGACTTGGATATTTGTACGAATTTCCCTACAGCACGTAGTATTTTCCAAAAGGTGATGCCATATTTTGGTGATTGCATGTAACAGAATATCCCTATATTGGGTCCTCAATTCGTGGAGTTGTGGATGACTTTATAAAACACAAACAATTGCTAGGATGTGCGGGTAAAGAGGCGGAGGCGCAGGGGATAGAGGTAAAAAATCGAAAATTGGAAAATCAATAAAGGTAACCTAACCCAACCCTGGCCCATACCAAGCTAAGCTAAACTGGTTAGGTTAGATCGCCTATACATCATAGCAGAAACCAAGAGTAAAGAGCAACTGCAACATGCATGTTTAAAGTTGCAGTCTTGCAATTGCAAATGTTTTTCCACAAATTATTGAATTAACAACTGCAAATATCAATAAAAACGCATTATCATCTAGAAGAATACATGGTAGTTCTGATATTTATTGGAAAATAAATTTTATAATTATGTCCTTATTAAAGAGATTAATAAATAAACAATATTAAGAAACTAACAAATTAGTACTATCCTCGTCCGCGTGAAAGGTTCCTGTAATAGTGCGTACACATGTAGGTACCCATATTATTATCGGCGATATAAACCGATGTTTTTCCACTACACAGTGACTTATGTAGGCCATTGATGTTTTCGTTTTTCTTTTAATTTCAAACTTGCGATCATTTCACGAAACATTTGAGCTTGTTAGCACGAAATCTGCGTTCATCTTTACGGTTACGCCAGTTTACAAACACAGGCTTTTAGATTACTGTTCGCAAATACTTAAGG
>NW_020438963.1:156329-172984 GCF_000699045.2 Agrilus planipennis
GAGTCTCCCAATTTTTCAGTTTTATTCATTCAGTCTCTCTGTGAGAGACTCGAATCTCTGAATTAACAATTTTATCGTTCGAGTCTCTCATACAGAGACTGTGAAGGATCCATAAAGACACCTAGGTAATAATTGAGAGACTGTGAAAGACACTAAAAGACGCTCTCAGAGACGCCGAAAGACTGAAAGACTCTGAGAGACTGGAAAGAGACTGAAAATTTTTGTCGAGGGTATGATGATGTGTATCATGCTAGCGAAAAGGAAACGCTTATTCATCAAAAATGCAATAAATTTCCGGATTGAATAGGCATTTGATTCTTTTAAAACTGTGCCCAATAAAAGTGAAATTATGGATGTCGACTTCGTGTACATATGTACAGTGGATACACTATACACATGTGCACATTCGTGCATTCATATATGCAGTCGGCCTCCAATAAATTACATCGGCATGACATCTTTAATGAGACGGTACTTTGTCTATTTAAAATGTTTAATCTCACGTGATTAAGTAGTAAAGGTTCCCTTTCAGTAAATTCATTAATGAAAAGTAATTTTTAAAGCAGCTACGTTTCCTTGTTTTGCAACCGGTTAATTGTCGATAAAAAATGGACAAATGACGGTGTAAAATTAGGTATTTATTCCTCAATTCAGAAATTCAACGAACGCTACATCGCATCGCTAGAATTTTTATCTCACCTATTCCAACTATTGCAGTGATTGATGCAACTGAGACGTGATTCGAGTTTATTATTGATTTCAACGAGGAATACGAACAAGATCTATGACTTCGGATGGAGATACAGTACCGACAAAATGTTTGGAACTATTTGTATAAATATAGATATTTATAAACGTCAAGGTTCTGGCCAAAATCGATCTTATATCGAAAGTAGTTAACATAACTATTTACAAACTTTACGGCTTATTCTATAAATGTGTGAACCGAAACAAGTGTCTTCAAAGTCGTGACTTATAGACCACATTAATTTTTACGGCTTGCCACAATAGAATATGAGTTTAAGTAATTAGGAAAATTAATGGAAAAGACTAAAAAATTTAACAGTTACGGACTAGAATATAAGAAGGTAGACACACTGACAATAATAATTGGGTAGTCTACAGTTTATTTATTACATTTATACTTATTTTTTACTGATGTGTGACGCTTGGTGCCCCGTGGAGCTCGGCGCCCCCAAAACCCGGTAGACCTACGGCCTTCAAAATTCGACACTGGCAATATATGTATACAGTATTTGTAAAATGCCTTTTTTTTCATTAAATGTGGTTTTATTCAATTTTTTAAGTCACTTTTGTGTTTTATTGACCACATTGTCATTTCCCTTGATTTAGCACTTTTGGTAAAAACTTCATAGACACAATAAACACATACTTATTACACTGAATGTGAAATGAAGTGAATAATTAGTCTTGTCTTAAGATGTTAAAAAATGTGACGTTTCGTGGGAAATTCGGAAGGATCACCTGAAACAATAGAATTACTAAAGAAACGTACGCAATTAATACCTAGAATAATATTAGTTATATTTCAGCACCTATTACCTGTAGGCAAATATTAAAACAAAGAAGCTTTTAATGTTTGTAACTTCATTTATTAAATACAAAATTATATACACTATTTTAGTTTTTTTAGACATACTTTGAATCAGAAGCGTGTTTTGTGATATTCTGGAATACATTTCATACAACAAATTTTAATAGGTTGAAGGTTTCAGATATAATATACATCTTTAGAGCTTGTAGTGGTTGGTTACCTGTTAGATATGCGTATATAATGTAGGTGGCCTATGTTGGAATGCAAACTTGTTTTTTGCTATTTGGTACGGAAGTTCGTTTCTTGTCAGAGTTACATTGAACAGTATAATGTAAGACACAGCAGAAAGAAAATATCTACACGAAGTCATACAGTGGAGGAAGTGTTAAAGATGAATTAAAAATAAGCCGAATGTCTCGCGTGCTCTCTGTGTTTCTTCTATCAGTCATCGACTAAGTTTTTAGGTTTAAAGTGAAGTAAACTTGTTTAACCCGACCTATCTTACGCTAGGTTCTGTATTTAACACGTTTCAGAACGTCAAACTATCCGAAGGCGATAATTGAAATGAAAAATATTTTACTTCGCTGAAAGTGAACCAAGTACAAGTTTTACAGAAAATTGTGAAACACACTTGGTACGTCGGTTTGTGTTCAATTAACGTTTAAAAAGATTCGAAAGTCCTTCTACCTACCGATATAGTAAATAAAATCATTATTTGCTCGATCGTCGTACCTTATTGAGCTCCACGAACAATTTCCACGTCTTGTCAAACGACAACTGAATAAATAAGCGAAAGTTGACTTTGTGACTTCTTCGTCAGTGGATGTTTTTTAAACAATTATCTGAATTAGCAGAACGACCTTCTAATTTACTACGCATATATTTGCTTTTTGCAACTAGGATACGGCTGTGATGTGTGATGCTTCTATTAAGTTTACGTTCTCCACCTATCCGACATATTATTGTAAATGTCTGTGCAATTACCTTCTTAGTTAATGATACGTTTTGTACCAAGTAATGATTAATTACATACTGGATTTTACGCAACAGCCGTCATGTTTTCTGAACGAGTCATAAATGCACGAGGTGCTGAACGCAAAAATGCGAGTTATAATCGGAGAGCTGGATAATCCGAAAATGGATTTTTACAGTGATATGTTCATACTCGTACAATAGGTCCGCTCTTCAGGAATATTATTGAGTATGTCTCTAAATTTTTGAGTACCGACTTACTATCTCGATGCCGTAATTTGAACAAAAATTAAAACAAAAATACGGTACTACCCCTTTTTTCTAGGGGCTGTCCATTTTTCTTGTGCTGCAAACACTGTTATTCAAAAAAAAAAATATACTTTCGTATAAATTGCATATATGACAGAACATTTTAGCATTTAAGACAAGTATTGTATCAGTAAATAGAAACATTTGTGCTTAGAAGAATTGTTTAAAAAAATATAAATATCAGATTAATTAACACGTAAGACCAAACCAAAAAACCGAGACTCTACCAGCAAGACCAACACCGACACTGTATCAGAAAGACCAATAGCAACATCAAGATTGGAAGTATTTGACTGGGACAGTTTTGATCTTGGTACTGATTTACTCATCACTATATATATATATATGTAGTTACTATTCACAAATAGTTAAGGACGTGTTACGTTCTAGTTTTAGGGAAATGCGAAGATTAATATAGGATAGGAAAGAGTGGAGCCGCGTGTCAAACCAGTCTTAGAACTAACAACCTATGATAATGATGAGTTAATCTATAAATTCTGCAGTAAGAAAAGCATTGTGATATAACTGCTTTTATTTTTATGGTAACAAGGATGTATTAAGTTAAAAGTCAAGTACAATAACAAATAAAAATGCCAGATGTAACAAATTAGGATTTTGTCACTAATGCCGGATATATGTGAGGGCGTTTGGGGCCGATAGCCAGGGTCTCTACAAAATATACAAAACCATGTTGAAACACGTGCTAGATAGTACTTCAAATAAAAGTACTGAAAAAGTATTAAAATACTATTTTTGTATAAGAATAGTACCCACAGTATGTCCGAACTTAAATTTTTCTCTTTTTATCATATCATTCTACTTAGGTATCTCATTTACTATCTTATTCTTCACTTTTTCATCCTACCTAAATAAATCCTACCAGCTCTTTCATATTTATCCAAGGCAAAGTCTTGAAAGACAGAAATAAGAAATAAATTCGAGAAAATCCCCACAAAATGCACCGGAAAAGTTACTTTAATCGGAACAGCAAGGGCCCCAGATAGGTACTTTTTCCGATAACCAATACATACCGTTATGAAAATGTCTACCACAATTTCGCTAAAAATAAGTGAAAATCTTTTCAAACATCAGTACAGACAATAATGATCTTAGAATTTTTCTATTCAATCAAAGTATTGTAACTATTGTTTACAACTAAATTACCCAACTAATATTAGTTGGCGCGGATATAATACATACCGTTATGAAAATGTCTACCACAATTTCGCTAAAAATAAGTGAAAATCTTTTCAAACATCAGTACAGACAATAATGATCTTAAAATTTTTCTATTCAATCAAAGTATTGTAACTATTGTTTACAACTAAATTACCCAACTAATATTAGTTGGCGCGGATATAAAAACAACTTGACATTCCTTCTGGTTATTAGCCTGTGTTAAAATGTCATTTTAATTAGCAAAATTTTTATAACCTTTTGCAGTAATAAACAATTAATTTTATTACACTAAACAAGGTACTTTGTGTTTACCTCGTTATAGTACAATCATGCACCATAATTAGCATTTTTATCCCTAATTGATGTAATAGTGTTTTCCACGCATAGACAAGTCAATCAATGATGTGAAATGCATTAGGGGTAATTTCATCAATTATAGATAAATATGAAATATAGTGTAAATTTTCTAGATACAAATAGGCTAAAGGACCGAGTACTATATTCCATGGTTACATTCTATAAAGTGTATCAATGAAATAAACAAAAAAATTTGAATGCAGGATAGTGAAGTGATATTTTGAGAATGAGCCCAATCTCATTTTTTCATTCACACAGGAATAATTTAGTTTGACATGAACCTTGATCTTGAATTGTGAAGTAACAAGTACCATTCCAAATAGATTTCTCATCTTATCATCAAGCATCTAATAAGGTTATCAGATAACCCTAAGGAAACCACAGGTGTTTTAGATGGCGACTTACTAAACGTTCAGCCAGATTATCCAGTAGGTATAGCATGTATTTTATTAATATTGTCTGGACTAGGGTAATCTACGTGGAGCGAAATTTTAGAATATCGATCAGATAAATATAAATACGATGTAAATTTTACATAGGATTCATAATAGGACTTTTAATTGGAGAGTTCGGCTGTAACATATGCCCCTACTAGAGATTACATTAATGTTTCAGAATTTTATTTCTTAATTACAACAAAAACAATTTTCTTTTAATATACTTACACAATCGGCTAAATCCTAATTATGTAAATACCTAGGTACCTAATAGAAGAATTTAACTCTTGTTAGTGATCCACTTTCTACTGATATTAGGTAGAGCAATTATATTATTATAAACCTAGACCACTTACGTATGTTGCATGTTGAGCATTAAAATTAAATTCAGTAGCAATTACCTACTGAAATATAAGTAAGAATAAAAATCAAAATTAATATTATTCATGCCTATAGATCTGTTTAAGTGCAAGTTTATTACCACAAACACGCTAGAAAGTTGCTAATTGTCCGTATAACATTTTAAATTATTACTAGGAAATTATTGTACTTAGGTACTGCAAAAACTGCTAATAAAATCAATTACATATTGCAATTGCCTACTTTAAATGACAGTTAACATTCGTAAATGGTAAATAAGTATGACATAAATATTCATAACTAGATACTTAATGTTAAGTTAATAATATTTATTGTGTGGTAGAAAGTTGATATTTCAATTTTAAATTTATTGTATTTTTCCTTTCATTTGGACCATCTAGAGATAAAACGTTATTTTATCTAAGGATAATTATTCACACCGTGTTACAGTGCCGCAGTTGTGGACCAATGTTTCCTATTGACAACAAAAGGGCGAGGTTTTGTGGAATTACTTTTATAAACGTTTAATAGAAAATTCATTAAAATCGTTAAAGGAACTTATAACTGGGACAAAAACATCTAATATAAACACCAATACACTTAATAATCAGTAATTAATAGTAATTAAAACACTATAGTCATTGTTCACTTTTACTTCTAACGTCTATCCATTGAATGGTGGAAGGTATACCTATACTATGATAAATTTGATAATCTAGCACTGACCAGGAAGTGAATTTCTTTTGGAAAGCAATACAACAATCATGCTCACCAAGAGAAAAATCAAAATCAAATCTCAATTTGGACAGTATTTCACGGATATTTTTGCAGCATTGAGTAAAACGCTACGAGATAGGTAAGGCCATAAAATGTGATCCATGAGAAAATATTAGATGATAAGTAATTTCACCCACATATATACGAGGCATGTAACTTGAGTAACGAAACTATCAACATAGCGATCGATGTGACAATACTGAAACACAAGACTTGGAAGGAAATTATATTAACATGTGATATGCGTTCAGTACAAGCATGAATTGGCTACAGTTTTTTTACTTGTCTGTAGTAATTGTTTTCATGAAACATATTGTACAAGCATCTACGTTCTAAGAATGAGTGACATCAATTTGGAGCAACGGTGTGCTAACAGGTTTTGTTACAGACTTACAGTGCAACGGAAATCTTTGCAAAACTTCAGCAAACATACAGAGACAATGGTTTGTTAAGAGCTCAGGTTTTTTGGTAGTTTCAGACATTTTCGGAAGCAAGAGAACCTATGGAAGATGAAGCACGCAGTGGAATTTCAAGGTTAACTGTCAGAATGATCGGGAGCAGTATAATTTGAGTCACACCACCGTTCGTCAAATTTTAACCAATGAACTGGATATGAGAAAAACTAGTTCAAAAATGGTTCCAAAAATCATATGGAGGAACAACAGTATGTCAGGAACGAAAAGTGCAGTGACTTTTTGGAATCGATTGAAAATGATCTGGACGAGAAAAGGTGGATTTTTGAATTCGATCCGGAAAACTAAGCGCCAGAGTATGAAATGACATACTCCAGGCTCTGCAAAGCCCAAAAGAGCAAGAATGAGCTAGTTACGAGTCAAAATCGTGTTGATTTGTTTCTTTGATAGTCAGAAAATCATCCACAAAGAGTTTGTGCCTCAAGGCCAAACAGTCGCCACATTTACCGAGAGGGTCTTGAAAGATTTCGCATACGGGTCAGGCGAGTGAGACCAAATATCAAGAACAACTGGGCATTATAATTATGCGCCTTATTACACAACATTTTTGATCAGTAAAATAACTCCTCTTACTCCTCAGTCCCTTATTCACCCTAAATGAACCCTTATGAGTTTCTCGTCTTCTTCAGATTGAAAACTCACTTCAAGGGATGCCATTTTGGGACACATGCTGTAACCAACCAGCTGAAGCGAATTCCAATATTCGAATTCCAGGAGTGCTATGAAGATGGAGAAAATGTTGACTTGTAAAAAAGAATTTTTTAAAAAGTCTCATTAGCACCTCACAGGCATTGAATAATTTTGTGGTATCAATTTCTAAATCAATGAATTTCGCTTATAAGCGATTAAATGGCAAACGGGTAAAAATGAATTCGACGATCACGATGGGTAATCGGTTTACCTTGACTTCGCGGTGTCCTGCTGGTTGGTAACAAACCTGCACACATGATGTAACCGTTGGAATAATGAAGACCAACGACCAATAGTTTGCTAGGGGACGAGCCTCTCGCTGATTGGAAGGTGTCCGATATCAATACTTTCACACCTCCGTCGATAAGAAACTGTCACCTTGTTTACCACACGAACCAATCCAATCCATTCATACGAATGAGAATGAATATTTAATAGCCACTTAGCTCCTTTTACAATGCCACCCACTCACGGTAACAAGGTATATCGTTTGAATAATATAAAAGCTTTTTTTAATACTTGCATTCCAATGCGACTAGCAGCAGGAATACGAGGCGGTCACCATGTAAATTAAGTTGCAAATGTGTTGACAACTTGACTGAGATGTATTGGTATTAATATCATCTGGTTTGCGAGGTGGAAAACGGAAAGTAACGAGAAATATCTTCTCTTGTAGGTACGATTTTCGTTAAAAGCACGGTGCCGAGTATAACTCAATCAGAATAAGGAAAAACCGGTTAAGTGCGAGTCCGTCTAATGCACTATGAATTTTGTACAAATTTGTAGCTATGTAAATATAAAGTTCGTCCATTACTCGAATCGAGTAGTAAAGATTTTCCCACTTTTTCCGAGTATGTTTTTAGTTTCCCCACAGAAAGTATAATTACGATATTACAATTAAAAAAATATTTTTCTTGTGATGTAACTCAAATTTTTTCCTTTACTTCTGCTATAGGACTTTGCTTTTTGCTAGATTTTGATTCTAGGTCAACGCGAAATACCCTATAGGTTTTGAATTCTTTAGGAATGTCAAAATATGCGACATAAACGGTCATATCTTTTGATTGCGTTGAATTAGAAGTTCGAATTCTTCACAGCTTCAAGGGATTGCAGACCTGAATATTTGATATTAATTTCAACTTTATACTTTCATGCGTTCCTGAGAAAAATGGTCTTGTCAAACAAACAGACGGACAACGGTTAATTAATTTTGTATTCAAGGTTCTTTTTTTGCTTACGAAACTCTAGAAATCAGCGAAGTTATCTTAGGATATCTTGCCTACTCTGTAACATTGAAGGAACTCGATTATTAATAATAATAACTTTGTATGTAGGTACAGTTTAGTTTTGAAAAATTCGCAAATAATAGGTAAATTGATCTTAAAAATTCTGAAAACCTTACGTAATTCTTATAGATAAAATAAAGTACATCTTCTAGTTCTAAAAGTAGAATTAATGAGGCCATTAACTAATCATGGCGGTTGAGTATTAAACCGAATGTTTATAAACTTAACGTCGAGTAGGCCTGGACTAGCTTGGTTTTCGCCGTCACCTACGTTTTCAAACAAACAAATGAAAGAGATCATTGACTGCCAAATATACTACTAAGAAACTTACAAGTACAGAAGCTATTAGGTATTTTACATTTATACCTTTTAAGAACGTACATATTCACTTTTAATATTAAGATTAGGCACTTTACAAAAGGTGCTCATAACAGTGGAAAATAGGAAATGGCGGTAAAACATTGTTAATGGGCGGACTGTTCCTTCGGACTACGCCGGAGCGTAGGGCGAAAGACTCTCTTTAACCTTCTTTGAGGAATCGTGGATTGCAGTGAGAAAGATGAGACAAACGAAATGAAGACAGTGAAAGATTATCTGAGGAATGTTACTGCCTCAGTATTTGCCCAGGTGACCCGAGGAAGCCACAGAAAAACTTGGATTAGGACAGAAAGTTCCGGAATCGAACCGATATCCACCCGAATGCTAAGCAATAATCTAAACCTGTAGGTCACGCTATTCGGTGGAGAAGTTCGTCAACTACTAACGAGTATACCTAAACCATGTCTATCTCACTGCGGCATCTGGTGCACTAAAACTTTGAAGAAATTTACCTACTAACTTCTTTGGTCGAATAACACTCATACAGAGGATAGTACGAACCTCTTTCATCAAATAAAGGGTGTAATGGAAGTCAATAAATTACAAAGGGAAAGACACCGTGTGAGACATGAAGGACTAGTTGGAGATGTAGGTAGATTTAGAAAAAGGAGTAAAGACGGATAGTGGAAGATCGTGCAGAGAAATGATTAAAACTTTTGGAAGAATTAACATTGGATCATACCAGCTCATTATTTTCAAATAGGGCCATTTCTTTGTAGGTCTATTTGACTTATAAGGTTCTTATGAAGAATTCACAAAGCACCCTTCTCTACAATATCGTTGAATTCTTTTATTAGGTCCACATAAAGAACTTCCCTCTATCGGAATGTCCCTCATTTGTCACATGAAGCACACATGACATTATTTCATTGTTTTGCAAGCTTAAATATACGACGAAAATTTGGTGAACAGCTTCAACTTTTCGTTCCAAACCAATAAACGCAATCTACAATCAAGAGCATTATATATATCCTACTTCGCTCTATCGGTATATGTTTCGCGAGGAATATTTACTTTTTCGTTTGAATCATCTATCAACTCATCCACGAGCACTGCTTATTTCATTCCTAATTTACTTGCTTGTAACATTTGAAGTTTCATTCAAACGAGAATCAATCTAAATAGCACTTCGTAATTCCAATCTTCTTATTGCTAACATACTCTCCTTAGACCGAAAGACTTCATGTTCCGCTTGAATTTTAGACCAGTAACACTTTGAATTGAGTTCATGTCAAAGGTTTGATGAAACAAGAACTTAATAATCTCAGGAATGACTGAAATTATTAGAAATCATTGGTTATAGACTTTAAAGTGTTTATAATAGCCAGGTACTTCTCATAACTGTAACTCCGAATAATGTTTTTAGTATTAGTAGGTATAAGTGTAGGTACCTGTTAACTATTACATAACCAAATAAAAAGTATGTCCAATAGATTCAGTTTAGTGTCAAATAATGAAGAGATACTTGTTTAAACATGTATTAATGTGAATGATTTATTCTTATGGGTATTTCTCGTTACAGGGCAGCAGGTAGTTTGGTTGTAATGGACCCATATCAGATTTGTAAGAAGACGAGAAGATTGAAAGGAAAGCTGGGTGACATTTGCAGAAACGAGCCGGCACTTCTTAAACAGATAGCAAACGGTGTGGCAATGGGGCAGAAGGAGTGTCAGTATCAGTTCCGATATCGGCGATGGAATTGCACAACAACAAGAAGAAGTATGCGAAAGGTATTGTTAAGAGGTGAGAATTTAATCGGCGGCTTGTTTATTATCATATTTTACGGGACTTGAAACTTTCAATTCCAATTACAACTATATATCTATCAATAACACCGAAAAGTAGCGTGGACGATCAATTCATCGGTGATTCCCCCATTTAACGAAGATGACGTTGTGTATGGTTTTAAACAGTTAATATTCGGGTGCTTTTACAATAATAATTATTGTACATACGCAACAGGGTATACTGTAAATTATGCGAAGTCGGTTATATAACTAGGCCATTATTTAAGATTGATTCTCCCTCTGGAGAGTATCAGCTCAACGACTTCCAGCAACATCATCGGGCGCAACATTAGCTATATAGCAAAGTTGGGGAATCAATCCAAGAAGACTACCATCAAACCCCGTTATCACTTCAAATCAATACATATTATATTTTATTTCTCCATAACTAACCACTCGCCTACCCACTCACTGTTATAATCTCCCGATATTCTCAATGATAATAAGATAATTTGATAGTAGAATCGATCTGTTCATGGGCTGCAGTAGAAGATGAAAATATCTTCTTAACGCTTTGGTTCCGTACGAAAAGTCCGAAAATATTTGAAGTTGTTTTAGAATTAGGTTCACTGACTGGACGTGTGTATCGAAGTGTAGGTACTGGTTGTTGAAAATGTACGACAAATTTCTAGATTTTAAAATGTTCTTCAATTTTGGAAGATTCTGAAATTCTTCAAAATGTTCTTGAAAATTCCACTAATTACGTGGTAACGTCCGGTTTAAGGTACAGTTAGTCTCTCTACATGTTTTTGAAACATTTTAACATGCATTTATGTTCCAAGTTCCAAGTTGCTGGCAATTGATTCAGGTAATTTTCCTTATCTCGGTGTAAATCTATGTTTAAATTTACTTGCATTTTGAAGGAAAATCTTATCCGGAAATCGTTGGTAAAGTTAGCTTATTAAGCTTTTTTTACCAGTTATATTTAGTTTGTAATATGAATATAAATTTTAATAAATAAATTGTATCAATTTCATCGATACAAAAAAAATATGAATTTTACAACTCGTTCGTTACAGTTTGCTATGTTAGAAACCCGCTGATAAACTAGCAAAAAGGGTGAGCCTGGTGGATATAATGAAGGGTTTAGTGCATTTAATCAAAGATTTTATAGTTAAAATGCACGGTTGCAATAATGCTAAGAAAATAATAAGGGGAACAATACTGGAAAGAAACAAAAAACTGGAATATCTGGTTTTTACCAAGTGGCTGCAATTACATTCAATATCGTTAAATATGTGAACATTCCAGCGACAGCATTCTGATCACGTATATTAATGTGTTACAGGCAGTTATTACCCATAATTTGCAATTAATTCTTTTTAAAGAACTACAAATCCCTGATAATGTCCTTGCATCTGTACCAGCAAGGCTCGCTGCGATCGTCCATCAGAATGATAACTAGGCTGTCACACAACATCTGGAGCGTTAATTAACTAATTAACCGCATTCATGTCGTCAATCACGCTCACAACTTCTCAGAAAATACACTTAAATGTATTAATTCAAACAGCAATAATTAATAAAGAATGCATCTGAAACGTATCTGTCACTGCAACACTCTCGATAGAACTCTCATGTAGACAAAAAGGTTAATGGTAATTTTCCATTAATTCCCTCTTACTAAGTAAAGCAATATAAACGAATTTATTGCCACAACATTCTGCGGTAATATTGTAAATTACATGATCATAAAAGCAAGCAATTTTCTGTAATTTCCTTAATTATTCATCGCGGATAATTATGTAGATTATTGACGGTGCAACTTTTGTTAAACTTCATACTCAGGTATTTGAACCAATGGTAGTAGATCGTGGATTTTGAAGACAAAATAAGCAAAATTATTTATTAATATAAAATAAAAATAACAAATTTTGTTTTGGCAAAATTCGGATACGTAATGTATAAAGGATTTGTGGTTGTGATGGTTAATATGATTTGATAAGTGTAACCTTCCCAATCATATCCTTATCACCAAGGGGTGCACAATGACAATAGAGATCTTATTTTCAAGTATTATGGTCATTACGCTTTTTAATAAGATACTTCATAAGAAGACTACCAAAACAGTCAGATTTATGAAGATTATTTACAGATTAAAGTAACTAACGTTAGGTCATTTATAAATATACACGTATGTACCTTAGGGTGGTTTTTTATTTTTTTTATTTTCCTAGAAACTCATATCCAAAACAAGTTATTGCTCAAAAAAATTAAAAGTTGACAGACTTTAACCTTATAATAGTTTTAGAGTTTGAGCTAGATAAGGAAATTAAATCCATTTTTTTCCGAAATTCATTGAAAATTTAACTATTATTATGTTTTATCGTCCAGTTTTCTTTAATAGCATAATCAGCATTCTTTATTGATCGCTAATCTCTCCGGTAGCACACGACATTGGTTCAATATTGATACAATATTGTATGACAATTTATAGCTACCCGAGATAAAAATGTTCAGTCTCTCAGAGTCTCTCAGAGTCTTTCAGCGTCTGTGAGAGCGTCTCTCACAGTCTTTCACAGTCTCTCAGTTATTGCCTAGGTGTTTTTATGGATCTCTCACAGTCTCTGTATGAGAGACTCGAACGATGAAATTGTTAATTCAGAGATTCGAGTCTCTCGCAGAGAGACTGAATGAATAAAACTGAAAAATTGAGAGACTCGAATCTCTCGTAGATAGACTGGGATCTCTGAAATATGTTGAACTTATCGAGATACCACTTATTGAGAGATTCCGAGTCTCTCGTTCAGAGATTCGAGTCTCTCGTTCAGAGACCGGATACGAAATGAGGATCTCTCTATGAGCGACTCGAGTCTCTCGTTCAGAGACGCTAAACAGTTTTTTTGACAGTCTCTCTCAGCGACACCAGAGAGACTCGATGAGAGACGGAGACTCGAGTCTCGCTNAATTTTTCTATATTTTAATACAATGTTTGTCCGATATTGATCCAATATTTATAAAAGATTCTTGGCAATAATATTAAAGCAAATTAATTTCTTTTCTCCGTAACAACTATACTGGACAATGTGTTTCCAAAAATTGTCAGTCTTAAAACTAGTCTAAATAATTCTCAAAATATTCAGACTAATTGTCAAAGTCAAACTAACTGAACTAAGGTGATGATACTGAATTCTTTCCAAACAAGGAATTTCCTGACTGCTCGAGGCTGTTGATTGTACAAAGGAATCGCTTTCGACCAAAAAATAAGATGAAAAAAATGGATGAAACTTTGTTTGGTTTTTTGAAAATTGAATGTTGTTGAGACAGAAAATTTACATTACATGTCGGCAAGGTTTAATATTAAGATCAAGACTTAAAAAGGAATATCTATTTAACAATTTCGAATCTTATGAGGGACTATCCAAATTTGAAAATTGCCGAAATAAGGATCACTCTAATGTTGTAGGTACCTATATATCTTTGTTCTTGGAGGAAGGCAGATGCAACNATCAAGACTTAAAAAGGAATATCTATTTAACAATTTCGAATCTTATGAGGGACTATCCAAATTTGAAAATTGCCGAAATAAGGATCACTCTAATGTTGTAGGTACCTATATATCTTTGTTCTTGGAGGAAGGCAGATGCAACTTACACATATACATAGTAGTTACATCAGCCGAACATACACACGTATAATATGTACATTGTTTTTAAGGAATAACGCATTCCTTCGTCGGATGTGATAGGTGGCAGTTAAATTGGCCAAGACTTATTCAATGGTAGGTATATATTCAAACTGACTTCTAAAAGCATGTTTAACTGTGGATGCAGTGTTTCATTTTTATCTAAATTGAAAGATTCAAGATTGTGCCTGAAAGATTTAAAAGCTTACTGACAGACAACCCGGACCTTATCGTATAATCGCTACCTGCCCCGTATCGGTTGGTCGCATCTCTCTGCACACGGCCTACTATTATTTTACACCTCGGTTAATTTGAGGGCTCCCTAAGAAATGGCAGTCGTCCTGGAGGGGCTTAAAACGTTATCTCACGTTTGACTGATTTACGCAATTTACTCTTATTAACCGGCTATTAAACGTTCACTTTTGTACCAGGTCTGTTATCGGTCATTCTTTCTTAGACACAAGTTGATACCTAAATAAGAACGACCTGTCAACAACCAACACTCAACTAATAAGTAAATTTTCTAATAAACTATACGAAAAATAAAAATCAAATTAGGATAAAAGTAAATGTTTTAGTATATCAAACAACAGTGACGCTTCGTCTTTGGTGTAGTGATAAGGAAATTGATTCTGGTCTTGCAGTCTTGATCTTGCAAAAATTGAAGAGCAAGACCAAGGTCATCTTTATATTAGCAAGACCAATGCCAAGACTGAACGAACAAGACCAAGGCTAAAATCAAGACCGAACGAAAAAGACCAAGACTAAAACCAAGACCCCAAGACTAAAACCAAGACCGAATATGCAAGGCCAAGACCAAATACGCAAGACTAAGACCAAATACGCAAGACTAAACGAAAAATTATTTTTTGTTCATGTCTGATTAGCACGTGGTTGCAATATAGAGGCAAATTATTTTTTTTTTTCGATATTTTTTACTTAGGAAGGGTTAGTTTATGTATTGTAGGAAGGGCAAATTCTCGTATTTTCGTAACTCTCAGATCTATATCTTTAAAAGTGATGACAAACTTGTATGTATGACAAAAAATTTCGTCATTTAAGACAANAGGCAAATTATTTTTTTTTTTCGATATTTTTTACTTAGGAAGGGTTAGTTTATGTATTGTAGGAAGGGCAAATTCTCGTATTTTCGTAACTCTCATATCTATATCTTTAAAAGTGATGACAAACTTGTATGTATGACAAAAAATTTCGTCATTTAAGACAATTATTCTGTCGGTAAATCAAAAAATTTGTGCTTGGAATAATTATTAAAAAAAGTATCAGATTAAATGAGCAAGACCAAGGCCAAGACTAAGGCTATGTCATCAAGACCAAAACTAAGACCGATAATTCAAAATAAACTGCATGTCGATTGTTGTCTGACCATTGAAGGTATCGATGATATTGACCAATACTGCTTCTATAAAGAAAAAGGAAAGAAATGTGTAGAAGATATTGTGATTGTTGTACCTATATGATTGGTAAAAGGTTACTGGAATTTTCGAACCAAAATAGATATTAAAAAAAAAATGAATTTGATGACCGTGATCAGTTTGTTTACCTTTCTAGTTTAAAAGAAAGAATCTTTCTGACGTTCGCATTATGAATTCAGAAAGGTCAGTGGGCACGCCAATGCCTTGACAGACCTAATAAAAACTGAGATTCCATAGTAAGAAGGGTGAACGCGTCTACGAATTTGGAAATGGTTTGATTCAGGTATGCGACTGCCAGCTATAAATCTAGTGGTTCCATTGTCCTCCACTGAGTTCGGGATTGTTCTGCATACACAAAACCACACACTCTATTTTTTCGTTACCCCAATCAAGTTCACTTTAGTATTATTGTATCTACAGGTAGGGGAAAAAGTTTACCAAACATAAAAGTTACATGGGTACCTACACATTTCTTTGTCGGATAATTTCGTAAAAGTGTGGAATATATTTTTTTCAACGACGTTTATCTGAAACTAGCACCTGTTTTCTGAAAAGCGTCCTAAACAAATCGAACTCTCAAAATCTTTCGACCAAAGCGTGACATCACCCTAAGCTTCAAATCGCAGTTATTGGACATAAATTAGACACTTAATTATTTACTTAAAATTTGGCACGAATTTTCTTATGCCACATCGTATTTTTCAAAAGATGCTACCGCCTTTTACGATTGCAAGTAATCGAAAATCCTCAGGTTTGTTTTTTAGCTCGCTACTAATGTATACTAAGAGCAACGCTAAAAAGATTTAATTGTCAACCCTAGACAATAATTTCCATTCTCTCTCCAGTCTCTCAGAGTCTCTCAGAGTCTTTCAGCGTCTGTGAGAGCGTCTCTCACAGTCTTTCACAGTCTCTCAGTTATTGCCTAGGTGTTTTTATGGATCTCTCACAGTCTCTGTATGAGAGACTCGAACGATAAAATTGTTAATTCAGAGATTCGAGTCTCTCACAGAGAGACTGAATGAATAAAACTGAAA
>NW_020438963.1:178878-186482 GCF_000699045.2 Agrilus planipennis
AAGGTAAAACTAATGAAAAATACATAAAAATATTGAGAAAGTTATATAAAACATTATTTAAATATCTTTATCAACAGGGTAGGTTAGGTTAGGTTACGTTAAGTTATCGGGTTCTGTTCAAGTGACCACCCTCTTTCGATCCCCCACCTCCACCCACTTGAAAATAATTTTTTTATTGAATTTTATTTGAATTATAGTGTATGAAAATTGTCAAAATAATCAACTTTCAACCCCCATAACTTTTTATGGGGGTAAGACCGCCGAAAATTTTTTATGGGTTTTTACTCAGGTGACCACCCTCTTTCGATACCCCAACCCCCACACCAGAAGGTGGGGAGGGGCCATTATCTAACACCCACAACTTTTTATGGGGGTGAGACCGCCACGAACTTTTATGGTACAGTGGTAGGGAAGACCTCCTCTTTCGATCCCCCCCCACACCCACCCCCTTCGGGGGTGGGGGCCATCATCTAGACCTTTACCGAAGGTAATATTAGATAGTTACTTTTACGGAAATCAAAAGGAAATTTGGCGAAATAGGTTGATAGAACGCCTTCTCAGACATGAAGGGCTAGAAGCAGAAACAAAAGATAGAGAGAGGTAGAATTAGATTAGACTATTGTTGTTAAATAGAGTTGCAGGTTCCGTGGAATCCGGCGATTCCGTAGATATCACTGAAAGGTTTCGGCAGTACTTAGACTGTGCTTTTTCTTATAATATATCGAAGACAAAACAATAAAAATTCACGTTCCATGAAATTAAAAAATGGAATCCCAACTATTAATAATCGCCTTGACTATCCTAATATAAAGTGGACCTTTTTTGTAGCATCACAAAGTCTATTGATTCATATTTTACGTAATTTACAAAAAATTCAATGGAAAATGAAAATATCACCTACTTCTCTGAAAACTATCCTAAAAATAACCGAACTCTCAAAACTTTTTTGAATAAAGCGTGTAGTTGGATGTTTTATTTTGTAAACTGGTATATAGTTAATTTTAAACTAATTGCAGTTGTTTTGGTGGTGGTACGGCACAATTACTATTTTATTTTCTTTTGTTTCAGATACAAGAGAGACAGGGTTTGTTAACGCCATCACGGCAGCAGGGGTGACATTTGCAATTACGAAAGCGTGCACGATGGGAGATCTTGTCGAGTGTTCCTGTGACAAAAATATGAAGAAAATGAAAAAACTTAAGAAGGGAGAAAAAATGAAAAATTTAAAAAACGTTCCAGTTCCCGAGGGAGATTGGGAGTGGGGAGGCTGTGGTGATAATATTAATTTTGGTATAAGGAAATCGCGGGATTTTATGGATACGAGGTATAAGAAGAGGAGTGACATGAAAACGCTAGTGAAATTGCATAACTACGCCGCTGGTCGGTTGGTAAGTAATTGCACCTGTAATTGAAATTTTGTGTGATTGGAACTGAACTTTTAAAGCACGTACAGGTCGGACGAACGAAGCTGGCGAGCGATCGCGCAGGTACTTGCCCATTTATACAGGGTGTCCCAGTTATAATAATTAAAAAAAAAACCATGGGTTCCTGACACAAAATACAACAAAAAAGTGTTATACAATTTTTCAATACAGTGACAATTGAGCTCGCAAATCGTCTTTGTAAATTTGAACATACAATTTGTTTCATTACGGGCCTGGATCTGGGCGACTAACGTCGCTCAGCTGATCTANGTCTTTGAGAGCGTCTCTCACAGTCTCTTAATTATTGTCTAGGTGTTTTTATGGATCTCTCACAGTCTCTGTATGAGAGACTCGAACGATAAAATTGTTAATTCAGAGATTCGAGTCTCTCACATTTGAATGAAAAATTAAGAGACGGGTCTCTTGGGTCTCTCGTACTTTTTTGTTCTGTCTGGGACGGGGCGGTCAACGCTAGAAATTATCGCTAATAGTGTATAAATAATACTTTTACATTGGCATAATTTTCAATATTCTATTTGCTTATTTTTAAAACCAACTTTAAATAACAATTTTAATACATTTTTATTCAAATCTAACCAAGGTCTGTGATCTAAACCCAGTTATAATTGACCATTGAATATACCCAGATTCTTCTTAAATATGATACAAATCAAATCAAAATCCTATTTATTCTTTTCTGCTGCTAAATATGACCACGGTTGTATGGTACCTATACGTATTTCATTTCAATAACTTACTCATACTTACTCAAATTCCATAAATAAATGAGAAACTAAATCTCCAATAATACCCACCTACACCTAATTTTTAAGTAAAGCTTGTAAATTAAATGATAATTAAAGATACACTTACCACATAAGCAACATTATACAAACAGAAATATTCCACAACGTGAACGTTCTAATACACAAATAAACACATGCATTTTTTTCAAAACATTTTTCAGTGCAAATTCTCATGATTTCTGATTGTAAACGCGTTTAAATAACACGGAACTTTTACTCATACTAATTTTTAAATGTGAGTTTGTCATCGTATTCGACACGACAATATCTAGTTTATCGGAATGACTTACAATCCTTGATTGTTTCAAGGGTATTATTATACACAAACAAGATGGTTCAGACCAATTCTTATCTTCAACATAAAATTGCTGTCATTAGTATAAAAAACATTTCAAAATTTCGACCATTCTAACTATAGTTTCCAAAAAGAGACCTGCACATTTCGAGAGTTTTGATCATGTATTTTTGTTAAAATCAAATTATTTACTTTTTGTACTAAACAGTGGACTTAAAACTAAAAGCATCTGAAAATGTTTTCCTTAAATAAGTTTTAGAACCTACTCAATTTAGATACGACGTAGGCACTACCTACTTACAGGATCTAATTTAATTATAGTTTGAATAGTTTTTACAGTGCGAATTTAGAAAAATCATATTGAGTCTAATAACAAAAAGGCGCTCTTAATAACAGTAGAAATATTCTAGATAATTGTTAATACATATGTTTATGTAGATTAAAAAGTAGCAGTAAAAATGTAAATCCTTATCTAACTCCTTCCCTAATACATCGTTATGTTGCGGCCCAATCCTAAAATTGCCTGTTACTCCTTACAAAAACTATATATCTGTCGTCTACGTCTGTGTCTAAACCCTTTACTTTTAAGTAACTCAAATTTATTTACCCAACTATTCCTCAATATATATATTAATTGTATCAAACCAATTTTGGTTTTTCTACCAAGAGGATAAGTTTCTCTTGAGGACATTTAGATTAATTGGTGGAGTCACATTAATACAATCTTGAAAATGACATCATAGAGGGAGTCGAAATGACGATAAAAAATCAGAAGGTTTACCCCGATGACTTTAATTTGAACCAAATAAAATTCAAAAAAATGTTCCTATTGGTCGGAAAACCAAAATTGGTTTGATACTATTAACTTTTCAGTATATTTAGCATCCTTTCTCATTTAACATTATTCTAGAGCTACGAATCCTATATGCTCTTTACCTTCTCAATCTTTTTCTATCCTACAGGCATTTTATTTGTCGTATTAGAATCTATTGGAAGGAATAAAATGAGATTGCGAAACAAAAAGACATCTGCTCGGATCGAAAAATTTACTAGATTCTTGCGTTTTTTGTGTGTAATGCATCAATTATCGGCATACGTGTAACACTGCAATCGATTAATTGGCAATAAATCAAAAGTGCCGTGTACTGACGAATCACTCAGGCCGTCGCCGGATGCCTGCAAGGATAGTGGAATAACAGCACGTCCTTCGTTGCCTTTGAAGTTGACAACGTCGGGAATTTGTCAATCGGTAAAAACCAACAAAGCGTTCGCAGCCGTTGCCCATAAGAATGCGACCGTTAAAATAAAATCACATACGAACGATCCTTTTGATCGCCTTGTTGCCAACTGCGCCATAATTGTCCTGCGGATAGTTAATCTGAATTAGAGGTTAAGAAACCAAACATTGTAATACATACGCTACCTAAAAAATACAACTTTTGTTTTAAATACTACTTCTACAAAACCTCGCCCTACCTCACATTTCGATGTAACTGTTTTAGAGTGAATTACAATTTTAAAATTCCGTAAAGTAATTCCTAATATTAGAAATCGGTTCTATGAGTATCCGGATTGAAACTGGCTCTGCTCCTTTGGTGAATCATGTCCCCCTGACGTTCCCTGAAGAAGGAAAACCAATCCCAAACCACAAGCATTTCCCTGAAGACACCAATCACATCATTTGATGCTGAGAAGAAAGAAAGACAAATCCAAACCAGTAACACAAGGCAATCGATGTCCAATAAACCAAATTCAAATAAAGTTGGCCGCGAAAGTCAGCTTGTCCACCATTCCTTATTAAATACCTACACCAGTTGACACTTTGGGTCAGTTTCTCTGTCTGTTGTAGATTGAAAGTTTTATATACTCCAGTAATGCGTTACTTTATATGTTAAAGATAACTGTATCGCTGTGAAGCATCTTTTTTAATTATCGAATAGATTCACCTTATATCTCTGTATCCTTTTATTCTCTTGTGTTACTTTCTCCTTAAAGCGAACATTCGTTATACTCTGAAGATTTCCAAAATTCTTTATTGGTACTTTTCAGTCCAATAATTTGAGAAACAATTACTACTCATTGAGACATTGAAGTAGAATTGCTTGATATTAGTTTCTAAGTATTTCTTATTATTATTTTTGCAAGCTACAGAGCAGCGATTTTTCAAATTACATATTACAATGTCTTTACATTGTGTACCTACAATTACCAGAATTAGGTTGAAAGATGGAAATTAAAATTTCACGGCGTAGTTAGGATTTCCAGATACTAAACCTTCGTCTTTTGTTAATTTTCAAAATTGGTGTTCAAAGTTCAGTTTAAAACTGATAAAAAAATACCACCTTCTACTATTTCTTGTAAAGAAAAAAAAATCTGTCTAAAATATTTTTGAGGCGATTATAAAGGAACAATCAATATTTATAAGAACTTCTATCCAACTTTTTACGGTGTCATCTCAATTTGACGATCCCTCCTAGCATATCACCGGATACATCTTCATACGCTGGGAGATAAAATTAACTTCTTTCCAAAATGTACGATTGCTTTTCCGGCTATTTGACTTGATTACAAGTAATTTTTGCTATTTACCAAGTTTATTTGGAACATTGTTTTGGAAACATTTTAGTGTTTACTTAACAACAACAATTATATCTGTGTATAATTAATACTTAAGAAAAACAAAAATATTGGTATGCAAGGGAAGAAAAAGTGGGGAAAGAGTAAATATAAAGATAGGAGACAAAGTCGCCGATTTTCGATATCTATTAGGAAGTCAGATAATTCAGGATGGAAGGACCAGTAGAGGTATTAAACAAAGGATAGTGCAGGTTAGAGTCGCCTTCAACAAAACGAAGTCGCTTCAAACGTGAACGGTTAATGTAGAAATTTAAAAAAGATTGTTAAAGGCGAAACGTGAACGGTATGGGTTAGGCAGAAAAGAAAAGATTTGAAGCGTTCGAAAGGCGTTGTTACAGGCGAATGATAAGGATACCGTGGATAGAGAAGGTTAGAAATGATGATGTACTGGAGAGAGTAGGAGAACAGAGGGCACTAAGTCAGCAAGAAATAGGCGAGAGAGGTTGGTATAATTAACAGAAACAGGAGTTGAGAGGAGTAGATGTAGATTAGCTTACTGTTCACAAAAATTTAAGGATATGAGATGTTCAAGTTTTAGGGAAATTCCAAGATTAGCTTAGGAAATGAGGCTCAGTTTATGTAGGTAAATTAACTAAGTAATGCTGGCAACATTGCTGAGAAGGATGAACGAAATGCTGGACTCTGTCCAGTATCGGCATCGGCAAGCAGCGATGCTGCGTAGATTGTTAATAATTACGTGCCATCCGAGATGTATTTACTTACTTGCATAACCTCTCTTCGAGGCATTCCGTATGTCAAACCGGTGGCAAATTTATGTTGACGCTCGGGAAATGCAAGCGGCTCGCCGATCCAATACCTGCTACTACCACTTCTTATTATTCTTCTTCACTCACTTCTTCTTCTTCTTCGGAATCTTATATTCTAAGAGGTCATTCTCCACTAAATCAAACAAGGATTCATTGTCGACCGGGGAACTCCTAATGATGCTCCGCACTTTTTGTCACTTTAAACAATACGTTTGGGGGCATTTTATTGTGCCGTTGCCATTGAAATAGCAGATGGATTAAAGACGGGGGAGCTTTTTGATGATTCTTTATATTTAGCGTTTTATTATAATATTTTTTATCGAATAAATACGCGTCGTTTCATGTTGAACTTGGAAAGACATGTTTGATACATAACAGCAAAGTCCATCTCACATAAAATACCAAGGGGACTGTCATCCCGGCAGTTTAGGATATAGTGAACGCACATATGCATATGTATTAAGTCTACGTTTATTTTTGCTTGTTGACTGACAGCAACGATGCTGGGCTGTCGTTTTGTTATCTCGTTCAAAATCTGATTGAAACAGTGCAAGACAGTTCTTAACAGCACGTTCAGATCAGCGAAGCTCCAACTTATTATAATAGTAGTAGGCGCAAATGCAGATATACAACCTATACATGGTCTAATCGTCTCAATATTCGGTTTTTATTACTTTTTGATAGAATACTTTAACGTCATTACGATGGCTGTTTTACATTCAATAGAAAATTAAAATAAATGTAGAGGTAGTTGAGAATGTCATGACGTTGGGTTGCGCAACGACAATACTCCACCCGTTTATTTATTTCTACATTTCTACATTGTTGTCGTAATGTACTGTATGAAAGGAATAAGATCTACCTCTCGTCCATATGAAGGCCCATGAAATTTTAAACTAGCTATAACAATACCACATTATATTTACGCTTGGAGCAGTACAACTTTTCTGAAAAATGTTCTTAATAAAATAGAAAAATTAACACAATAACAGATGTCTTTCTTGCTTTGTCGCTAATAGGCATATAAATTGAAATGTGAATTCATTATTAAACCGAGCGGTAAGGCCTAGCCCTAGAGATTTAGAGTATTCTTTACCATTCATAAGGACACTGGTTTGATTCCGGGTCCATCTCTCTTGATCCAAGTTTCTCTGTGATTTACTCGAACTGCATTTTTGTTCTGTATTTTGATCATCATAAATATTAAAAATTGACACACGTTTAGTGTATGAAATACTTTTTTGTTACATATAGATGCACCTAAGCGTATTGCACTTAAAATTTATGTGTATAGTAATTAATATGAAATCTTCAAATATGGAATGCCCAAAAAAGTCTTGATAGTCCTACATCAGGTTATGTGTATGTCTATCGTCTAGAAAACATCATGACCTGGTGTTTTCAAATGCTACCATTTTTATTTTTGTTTTCAAGTTAATTACAAAACAAGAATAAGGATAAACCATCCTTGTCTAATGATTCACCTTTTAGACTCACGTTTTCTTATCTCAAAAGCTCATTCACATATCCATTGTCCTGACAACTGTATTGAACAAAAATTCAGTTCAGTTAAAAAATAAAAATTAAGTGTAAAAACTTCTAACCCAGTTGAATTTCTACTATTTGGACCATCCTTTTTAACTCTATATACAAAACAAGCAAATCACATACTCCT
>NW_020438963.1:189318-198207 GCF_000699045.2 Agrilus planipennis
CCGGGAAGAAGCCGAATGCACTTCCACCTTGTAAAAAAAAGGTAAAAGTGAAAAAGAAATGCGTACCTTTTATAAAAAATGTTTAAATTGTCCGCCATTCGCTTCAATGCAACACTGACAGCGACGTACCCAGTTGCTGCGAATTTTGGCCCAGATACCGGGAATATTTCGAATTATACGATAGGCATTGGTAATGTAACTCACCACCAACTGACGGTTGAATAAGAACCCTACTAGAATGCACTATCACATTGTTAAAATTTCTTTTCTATTTGAAATAACATAATACTCGACGTCATGGACTACATTAGGTCCACTTTACGATCATGGGATTTTCGATTGTGATAGGTACAGAGTTTTTCTAACGTGTTTCAGTCATCTAATGGACCTTAACGCGAGTGCATTTTCTTCGGCTAATCCGTAACTTAATACCAAACATAAACAATAACATCAACCCAAAAACCAGCAGATTCCGACCTACTGAAGGTGAATTTTTCTACGATCAGCTGGCAATCGTAATTAATTTGCGATTGTGCAGGGCCGGCATCGAAACTGTTATGATTTTATAATTTTTTATTTTGTTTCAAATGTCAAAAGTGTTATAACATTTTATGTTCCAAATGCTCGTAGGAATCTGTGGTATAAATATTAAATATTATAACTGGGACACTCTATATAGAAACTTAACTTACCAAAAAAAAAAATGGATCTAATGCTTTTGTTTATTTTGTAGTATGTTTTCACANGTAGGAATCTGTGGTATAAATATTAAATATTATAACTGGGACACTCTATATAGAAACTTAACTTACCAAAAAAAAAAATGGATCTAATGCTTTTGTTTATTTTGTAGTAAGTTTTCACATTCGTTGTCCTCATCAAAACCAATATCACTGTCACAGACATCAACAATTAGTTCTTCTGTTTGTATGTCTATTATTTTCTCATTATCTAACATAACATTTAAATAAATCACGTTAAACTGTGGTATAAATATTAAATATTATAACTGGGACACTCATATAGAAACTTAACTTACCAAAAAAAAAAAATGGATCTAATGCTTTTGTTTATTTTGTAGTAAGTTTTCACATTCGTTGTCCTCATCAAAACCAATATCACTGTCACCGACATCAACAATTATCTCTTCTGTTTGTATGTCTATTACTTGCTCATTATCTAACATAACATTTAAATAAATCACGTTAAACTAAATTATTGCACCTATTTTTGGTTTATATAAACTTTAAATATCTATAACAAGAAAATCAACCGAATAAATTAATTTTTTTAATTAAATTTTGTAAACTGATCCCTGGTTTAAAAATATTTAATCTACTTAAATACTGAAGAAAGAGGACTGCAATTGTTATAACTAAAATTGCCTACTTTTTCCACCGCGCATTCATACCATTTTAAAATTTCCGCCAGCTTCGAGCTGTACCTGTGTATTCCCTTTAGAATGCGGTTTTCGTAAAACTCGTCCTTAATGCGCCCTTACGTAAAAGTCAGAATATGCTGTCAAAATTTCATTGATCCAATAGTTTCGGCTGTGCATTGGTTGATTTTATTAGTCAGTCAATCAATCAGGTCAATAAGCTCCTTTATCTACCTGTGCGTAGAGAACTTAAAAAAAATATATTATTTAAGCTTCCATTCCTGAAATATATAAATCAGTTTCCTTTTTGACACGCAGGAAGGTTTGATAGTGAAGGCAACAGAATAAATTACATCAGAAATTATTTTGTGACAAACCTAATTTGTTTGATTGTAATACTTATTATTATAAACTGAGTATAATTACTAACCTACAAGAGTACTATAAAAAGTATAAAGCTGAGATTTTAGCCTTAGTACTGTTTAAGTTTTACGGTAATAGTCGTACCTACGATTCCTAGTGCAACTAAAAAAAGGTAAATTTAATGTAAGTATTATAAAAAATATTTGGTAGTTAAAGGATATTTTTTTTATGGAAAATGGAATTGAATAATTTTCCGTATTGATTAAATCCTTTGTGGTCAATATTTCCATATTAACGTTAGGTATATTAAACCAATTTTTTATTAACTGTTAACCTGTGTTCTGATTTTAAATTTGTTTTAACACTTTTCATTCAATCGCAAGTTAATTTCAACTAAAACATTTTTTGGTTGTTATACTGTAGAAGTAAATCTATAAAAGTACTTATAGACATTGTACAGAAAAATACTATTCAAAGAACTGTAAAATTAATGCCATTTAAACGATTCAGATTAAGACTATCCGCTATTGTTACATTTACATTTATATATTACGACCATCTTATAATTTCAGGAATTTGCATCTTGTATATTTCATTTTACATATTACTAGGTTTTACCCACGGCGTCACTAATCTAATTTCTTCTATTCCTCGGGATCGGTAGATTTTTCTCAATAAAGAGTACCCTATGCCTTTTTTTGTACCCCTGCCAATGTGTGTAGAAAGTTTCATGATGATCGGCTGCCTAGTTGAGACATGAAGTCGTAACAAACAAACTTACATTTGCAATTATAAAATTATTTAGTATGGTACTAAAGAACCTATTTATATTCCCAGTCTCATGAACTTCATGTTCCCATTCAATTCCATTTTCGAAATTTGTGGGAGGTTTTATCATCTATGCTCGCGAACGGTTAATTTAGAAACTCCGAAAAGGTTGTTAAAGTGTATGTTTGGAGCTCGGCGCTGTAGGGCTCCGAATCATGGACAGTGGGCGCGACGGAAAAGAAAAGGTTAGAAGCGTTTGAAATGTGTCGTTACAGGCGAATGATGAGCATACCGTGGATAGAGAAGGTTAGAAATGAAGAGGTATTAGAAAGAATAGGAAAACAGAGGACTCTATGGGAGTCAATCAGAAATAGGCGAGATAGGTTGTTAGAACACCTTCTCAGGCATGAAGGGCTAGTCAGAGACATATTACAAGCAGAAACAGGAGTTAAGAGGAGTAGATTGGATTACTGAGTAGATAGTTACCCGAGATAAAAATGTTCAGTCTCTCAGAGTCTCTGTCGAGAGACTGTCAAAAAAATTGTTTAGCGTCTCTGAACGAGAGACTCGAACCGCTCATAGAGAGATCCTCATTTCGTATCCAGCCTCTGAACGAGAGACTCGAATCTCCGAACGAAAGACTCGAATCTCTGAACGAGAAGCTCGAATCTCTGAATTAACAATTTTATCATTCGAGTCTCTCATACAGAGACTGTGAGAGATCCATAAAAACACCTACGCAATAACTGAGAGACTGTGAAAGACTGTTAGAGACGCTCTCATAGACGCTGAAAGACTCTGAGAAACTGGAGAGAGACTGAAAATTTTTGTCTAGGGTAAGGATGTGGGTTGTTCTAGTTTTGGGAAAATGCGAAGAATAGTTCCGGAAAGGAAAGAGTGGAAGTGTGTGTCCAACCAGTCTGAGGACTGACGACCTTAAGATAATGATGATCATAATAAAAATGAAAAACGTTTTACCCTCCGTAATATTTTGAGCTTACAATTAATAATTGTATTGAACGAATTGATAAAGCATGATTTTCTGCGCCTTGAAAGGTACTTACAGCTAATTTTTATTTATCACATTTCCATATTTTTCGAAATAAATTCTTTCGCCGACATCAATCAAAGCAAACCTGTAAACGAGTTTGGTTACTACACTAATCAATCCGTTTTATGATTCATTTTCTTTTATGTTACAGGCAATAAAAAATCACATGCGGCCAGAATGTAAATGTCACGGCTTGTCGGGTTCTTGTACTTTGCGAACCTGTTGGCGTAAAATGCCGTCGTTTCGAGAGGTGGGAAACCGGCTTAAGGAGCGATTCGATGGGGCGGCGAAGGTGATCGCAGGTAACGACGGTCACAGCTTCATTCCCGAAGGTGAAACGATCAAGCCACCGGGTAAAGTCGACTTGGTTTATTCGGAAGAGTCGCCTAAATTTTGCACGCCCAACAGTACCCTGGGCTCGCTCGGTACTCAGGGTAGGCTTTGCAACGCGACGTCGTTGGGCGAAGAGGGTTGCGATATTTTGTGTTGCGGCCGTGGCTACAACACTAAAGACATTGTTGAGGAGAAGAATTGCTTTTGTAAATTCCACTGGTGTTGTGAGGTCAAGTGTCAAACCTGTAAAGTGAAACGCACTGTGAGCACGTGTCTTTAGCGTATAATGAACGAAATGTAAATGTTATAATAAGATGATGTAAGATAAACTTGTATATATAGTTGTTAACAAGTTCGGAGCTATATTTTTACATAATTTTCGTAATTTACACGATTGTTATTTATGAGCCTCTCACGACGATTTGTATTTATACTAATAAATTATGTACAGTTAACATACACGTGTTTATTTACTTCACTATACACCTTATAATGGGACCAACATGTTATTCACTTTGACCGACTTCTAATAACAATACCTTCGTGCATATGCATGTAAGTAAAAAACGTAGATAACAAAGGAGAACAGTATAAACACCCACTTACATCAAGAAAGATATAGCAAATTACGTAGAATGGTTTAAAAAAAAGTAACCAAGAACTCATGTGAAACAGTGCACTTGTGGTTGACTGTTTTACCTTTGACTAAAACTGAACCGAACTTAAAGCTTGGAAAAATTAAGGGCGCAGATACACGAAGGTGTGCGAAATAGTAATCCTTGGGTATTTACCGATAAGCCAGGAGGATTTCGATTAGTAGACATCGATAGGTACCGCCTGCAATAATTTTCTCTAAGAGATGCAGAAGAGTAATCCATAGGATTCTGTTTTCTTTGTATTGAGAAACGGTAAAATTGATCTAAGAAAATCCTTGAAGCAGTCTTCGGAATCAATCCCTTGAAGATTCTTCTAAAGATTTAATGACCTAGTCTAAGTTCATGTTATATATGCATATACAATTGCAACCTTCGACCAATCCCTATGGTCTTTTCCAGACTTCTACTTCAACTTTTTTAAACATCTTTCGCTTGATTTTGGTAGACTCCCTTTTATTCCTTTATGTAGGTGATGAAGATTTTTCGAAATAAGATATTAGTAGTGGGCGTAGTTAACAAGAATTCAGTGTCTCAAGGTTCATTTGAATCAAACTATTAGGTGGCAGTAGACACATCAATATTCATCCTGAAGCGCAATGAAATAAAATGAGATATTTTGGTATAGTAAAGAAATACCTTTGTTTGAGATTAAGTAACGACAAAAATTCTGTCTGAAAATCGTTACAATTTTTTTTACATGTAAGTTTGCGCTTTTTCTCCATTTTCATCTTATCAAAATTTACGAATCTGTTTAGGAATCCGTCAAACTGCGTATTGCGAAGAAATGCGTAAATATTTGAACAAACTTGCTATATTCAACATTTTTGGAAATTTGTGTATGTGTATTTTAACAAAGAAATGTCTGCAACATATCAAACTATACGGATAGCTGTCAGTCAATCAATAAACATCAGGAGTAGCTACCATCTGTTATGCCAATAATTTATATGTTACAATCGTTAATTTGCGTTTTGCTTTATTTATTGTGATAGCGTTTCGCCAAAATGCGCCCGAAAAATCTAATAATAAACGGATAAACTATGAATTATAAATCTTCAACATAACTTCCTTTTCAAGGCATAAATATAAAATTTAAGAATTGTTTTTCTAACAGAATAATAAGAAAGAAAACAAATTATTTAATATTATTTTATTGAAGTCATCTCCTTAACTTTTCTATAACTATTTTTGTGGGTTAGCTAATTTTTGTTCGTTTAATTTTGATTATTAAACACATTAATATCTAAAATAAACATTGTATCCACAACACACCCTTCAAATNTGGATAGAGAAGGTTAGAAATGATGATGTACTGGAGAGAGTAGGAGAACAGAGGGCACTAAGTCAGCAAGAAATAGGCGAGAGAGGTTGGTATAATTAACAGAAACAGGAGTTGAGAGGAGTAGATGTAGATTAGCTTACTGTTCACAAAAATTTAAGGATATGAGATGTTCAAGTTTTAGGGAAATTCCAAGATTAGCTTAGGAAATGAGGCTCAGTTTATGTAGGTAAATTAACTAAGTAATGCTGGCAACATTGCTGAGAAGGATGAACGAAATGCTGGACTCTGTCCAGTATCGGCATCGGCAAGCAGCGATGCTGCGTAGATTGTTAATAATTACGTGCCATCCGAGATGTATTTACTTACTTGCATAACCTCTCTTCGAGGCATTCCGTATGTCAAACCGGTGGCAAATTTATGTTGACGCTCGGGAAATGCAAGCGGCTCGCCGATCCAATACCTGCTACTACCACTTCTTATTATTCTTCTTCACTCACTTCTTCTTCTTCTTCGGAATCTTATATTCTAAGAGGTCATTCTCCACTAAATCAAACAAGGATTCATTGTCGACCGGGGAACTCCTAATGATGCTCCGCACTTTTTGTCACTTTAAACAATACGTTTGGGGGCATTTTATTGTGCCGTTGCCATTGAAATAGCAGATGGATTAAAGACGGGGGAGCTTTTTGATGATTCTTTATATTTAGCGTTTTATTATAATATTTTTTATCGAATAAATACGCGTCGTTTCATGTTGAACTTGGAAAGACATGTTTGATACATAACAGCAAAGTCCATCTCACATAAAATACCAAGGGGACTGTCATCCCGGCAGTTTAGGATATAGTGAACGCACATATGCATATGTATTAAGTCTACGTTTATTTTTGCTTGTTGACTGACAGCAACGATGCTGGGCTGTCGTTTTGTTATCTCGTTCAAAATCTGATTGAAACAGTGCAAGACAGTTCTTAACAGCACGTTCAGATCAGCGAAGCTCCAACTTATTATAATAGTAGTAGGCGCAAATGCAGATATACAACCTATACATGGTCTAATCGTCTCAATATTCGGTTTTTATTACTTTTTGATAGAATACTTTAACGTCATTACGATGGCTGTTTTACATTCAATAGAAAATTAAAATAAATGTAGAGGTAGTTGAGAATCTCATGACGTTGGGTTACGCAACGACAATACTCCACCCTTTTATTTATTTCTACATTTCTACATTGTTGTCGTAATGTACTGTATGAAAGGAATAAGATCTACCTCTCGTCCATATGAAGGCCCATGAAATTTTAAACTAGCTATAACAATACCACATTATATTTACGCTTGGAGCAGTACAACTTTTCTGAAAAATGTTCTTAATAAAATAGAAAAATTAACACAATAACAGATGTCTTTTCTTGCTTTGTTGCTAGTAGGCATATAAATTGAAATGTGAATTCATTATTAAACCGAGCGGTAAGGCCTAGGCCTAGAGATTTAGAGTATTCTTTACCATTCATAAGGACACTGGTTTGATTCTTCCGGGTCCATCTCTCTTGATCCAAGTTTCTCTGTGATTTACTCGAACTGCATTTTTGTTCTGTATTTTGATCATCATAAATATTAAAAATTGACACACGTTTAGTGTATGAAATACTTTTTTGTTACATATAGATGCACCTAAGCGTATTGCACTTAAAATTTATGTGTATAGTAATTAATATGAAATCTTCAAATATGGAATGCCCAAAAAAGTCTTGATAGTCCTACATCAGGTTATGTGTATGTCTATCGTCTAGAAAACATCATGACCTGGTGTTTTCAAATGCTACCATTTTTATTTTTGTTTTCAAGTTAATTACAAAACAAGAATAAGGATAAACCATCCTTGTCTAATGATTCACCTTTTAGACTCACGTTTTCTTATCTCAAAAGCTCATTCACATATCCATTGTCCTGACAACTGTATTGAACAAAAATTCAGTTCAGTTAAAAAATAAAAATTAAGTGTAAAAACTTCTAACCCAGTTGAATTTCTACTATTTGGACCATCCTTTTTAACTCTATATACAAAACAAACAAATCACATACTCCTCAAGGACTATTCACAACATAGCATATGTTTCTTGGAATATTTGAGAAAAAAATGCAACAACATCGACAAAAATTTGATTTTCTCATGGAAAGCAAGTAAATATTTAATTATAATAATTAAAAATTAATTCTTAATCCTGAAAGAGACTTCTGTTCCTAAAAATTGTGTTCTCAATTCCGTGAAATGTTTTGTGTAATAAGATTTAGTTGGAAATGTAACCAGACAGACGAATTGACTTAGGTATTTCTACAAATGTTCTACAAGGAGACACGATATCGAATGAGATTAGAATTAGACAAAGTGATACTTATCATTCATCGATCTGAAGAGCTAAAAGAAAAAACGTATTTGTAAACTATTAACTTAATTGAATCGGAAGGTATATTGATTGCCTATAATGTATCAGTCGTAAAATCAATAAATCCAAAGTGTGTATGTGTGTGTGTTCATTAAGGCCATTCGCTCGGTGTATATTTACACTAATAAAGATTTTCCTCACTCTCGCTGTCGGTCGTAATTCAAACTTCTTGTATACATAAATTTTTACGCCAGCAGTTTAAAGCAATTTATAAAGCACGCAAAAAGAGTGCCGCAGTAACATCGTGGGAAGATTAGGTGGCGTTTAATTTTACGAAGTAAATCAATAAAATGTATCAATGTATTATCTAGCAGTTGATAGTACTTATCGAGAAGAATTCAAAATACTAACGTCGTTCGTATTCCATCAAACAAAAAATGTCTTAGGCGTCTTTAAAATATTCGATATTGATTATAGATATGTTTACATAGTAAATTTTAAAAATTAAATTATAAAAATGAGGAGGTAAGGTAAAGGTATAGATGATGGCCCCCACCCCCGAAGTGGGTGGGGTAGGGGGAATCGAAAGAGGAGGTCTCTCCCACCAGTGTACTATAAAAAGTTCGTGGCGGTCTCACCCCCATAAAAAGTTATGGTAAGTTATCTTAAAC